>NC_046159.1:128567218-128867218 GCF_011064425.1 Rattus rattus
AAAAAAAAGTTTCACACTGCAGTTTATCAATCTTGCTTCTCGCCGCAGCAACTTCTCACCTAACTATGATGTACTACACTGGTTTTCTCATGCCATGTGTCAACAAATTGAAAGAGCACATTATATCAGCTACTGAAGGCAAATATATTTTCATGAGTGCATATACTTAATCTTGGTTTTACTTGGTTTTTCTTATAATTGATTTTATGTGGATTAAATTTGAAAAAAATATTTAAGTTGCAAACGGTGAATTAAGATATAATGTTACAAACTAAACCAGAGAGTGCAAGAGAACTACTTACCGTCCAATTAGAACAGACGGCATAAAGGGTGAGTTTTCTAAGCAATTGTCGAGGGTTCTGACTTTGGCGACCAGATATAAACACAAGCTTAGAGGCAGGCAGCTGACCAGGCATAAAAATAGTTCTTGCCATTTTCAACATATTAAGGTTAAGGTTTTTGAGTAGGAAGAATTTAAAAGTGGCTGTTAAAATAGGATATTATAAGTAGTTTAGTAGTAGTTTAGTGGATTAGTAGAGATGTGAGTAAAACATTCAGATGCCATTTCTTCAGAAGACGGTGTCTCAGACATGAAACTACACAATTGAGTAAGTTACCAAGTGCAAGGCTACATAATTTCTCAAGAGACCTATCAGAAATTTTGTATATACCAATATATAAAATAGGAATATTTTAACATGTTAATATATTATAAAATATGTATTTTATATGTTGTAATATATAAACACATTAATATAATGTATTAACATGTTTTATTCCAACAATTACTGAGGATATTTCCACAATGAAATAATGTGTAGTATAGACTTCTAAATGTCTCGTTCATGTCTAGTTCATTTACCATGTTTATGTGTAAGTAACTTCTCCGTTTTAGGGATAAACTTTTAGTTTTAATATTAATTATGATAGAACTGCTCTTTGAAACAATTTAAAGTATTATCTCTTTAATCTTAATTACCATCCTAGAGATAGGTACAAAAGTTATGAAAAGGTATATGGATTAAGCAAAATAAAGTTTATAAATACAAAGTTTTCTATAGGTTATTTATCAAATGACAGTACAATGCAAAAGTCTAAACTTGAGTCTGGCTATTCCAAGCTTACGATTCTGTTTTACCTTTTATTTAACAAAACATCCCTGATGAGGAACATGACACAATTCTCAAGGTCTAACAGTGCCCTGGCAAATAAATTTTAAGGTCTAAATCATTCATGTGCCTTTCACAAACAAGTGTCTGTGTGTGTGTGTGTGTGTGTGTGTGTGTGTGTGTGTGTGTGTGTGTGTGTGTGTCATCAATGAGTTGCCTAATTTATTCCCAAATTGCTGAACAATATTCAGATTTAAATTTCTTTAAATTCATCCAATCATTATTCTCACTCAAATTCATTTTATGGCCCAGATTTGCACAAAAACATGGTTTTTAAATGATGTCATCTCAAACATTCATTTAACTACAAAAAGAATTAGTGTAGTGTGTAGTGTGTGTGTATAGAGAAAGCAAAAAGCAAATCAGAGCTTAACTGTGTATCCAACATACATTTAAACCTGACACTTCTCCTTTATAAGTTCTTTTATAACTAGAGGTTGAGGGTAATTTAACAAAATGCTTTAAATAATTATGTACACAAAGAAAAGTTGCAGAATGTAGAATTTCTCAAGTGGGTCATTGGATGATACATGTTCAAATCATGTGGATTTGTATTATTTTCAAACAAATTTTTACATTAGTGAAACTTAATCTGTAATATATATTATTAAGATATGGGTTTACAAAAAGATATAGGGGTTAAGTGGAAGTAGATAGGCATGTGGGGGAAGCACCCTGTCAGAGGTGGGGAGAGGAAAGATAGGGTAAAGAACTCAAGAAGGGTGGACTGGGAAGATGGACACTTTTGGAATGTAAATAAATAAAATAATTTAATAAAGAAAAAATATATTAACATTGAGTGTTTTGATGATTATGGCCACATGACATTAATATTTAAATCATATGTATACATTTCCTGTGTTAAAAAAAATTCTCAGTACGAGTATAAAGCGTAGAATTTGCCAAGGATATGTGAAACTAAAAATTCAATTCCAGTTCCACTACAAAATCAAGTAAACTAATAAGCATATAAGTGTGTTTCTTATTTCTATTATATTCACTGACTTTTATGATGTACTGTGGCTATAATTAAATTAGAAATATAATTCATTGATGATATTAAACATTATAATTTTTCTAAAAAACGTTTTTGATACACAAGTATGAATTTTCACTGATGTATGGGAAACAATATTCAAAACTAGACAATTTGAAATTAGTCTAGACTTTGAAAAATTATGCTTACAAATATTTGAAAAAATTGAGATAACTCAAAGAATATGGTAACCATGAACATTATGGTGCAGATTTTCTGTTAGAGCATGTAAGAAAACTTCAGATCAATATTACGCCATCAAACCAATTTTAAAACATCAGTTTCCAAAGATGAGCATCGTCTGCCTGCATAGAGAAAAGAAAATAGATAAACTACACCATAAAACAACATTCACCAAAAGTACTCATACACGCAGCAGCTTAAGTGAATAATAAAGATGATTTGATAAATGAGACAACATGTCTCAAAGGATAAAATAGTATATTCAAGTATTTCAAGTAGTATGAAAGGAATAGAGGTAAAGGATAGATTGTAGTCAGAAAGATGTTAGAACAAAAGGAAATAAAGGAAGATATCCTAAAAGACCTTGAATGTATTACAAAACATAACATAGTTGTACATGTTTGGGAACGAACAAACGTAATTGGATTGCATAATCCAAATGAATAAATTACACACCATCTAATGTGGACCTTAGCAAAGTGGCTAAAATGGAATAAATACGAAACACACTAAATTTTTAAACGTCCAAAAGAATCCTTTGTATTGTTATCAAAGTACTTAAAACATATCAAGTAATTTACATAGTGATAACGAAACTACCTGCTGAAGATCCACTGACAAATTCCTCTTGTTAATTTCAGGTGTCATTGGTTGAGTATGAAGTACCCACCAAAGGCTCATGTGCTGAAGACTGGTGTTTGCAGGAGGTATAGGAACGTTGGAAGGAACAAAATGGATATTTTAGGAATTTATCAAGAGGGGTTTGCAACCCCGAAGAAAGAACAACAATATCAACCAAGCAGAGCTCCCAGGGACTAAACCACCAACCAAAGAGTACACATGGAGCCACCCATGGCTCCAGCCGCATATGTAGCAAAGGATGGCCTTATCTGTCATCAGTGGGAGGGGAAGCCCTTGGTCCTGTGTAGGCTCAATGCCCCATTGTAGGGGAATGCCAGTGTAGGGAGGCAGGAGGGAGTGGGTTGGTTGGTGGGGAAACACCTTCACAGAAGCAGGGAGAGGAGGGGATGAGAAAGAGGTTTCTGGAGGGGAACCCTGGCAAGGGGATAACATTTGAAATATAAATAAAGAAAATATCCAATAAAAAGAAAATCTTGCAAATGTGATACAGTCCAAACCCTTTATTATGATTACCAATCTGGATCCACTAACCATCCTGATGGGTCTTCTAGAATGAGTTCTCTTTGAGAACAATTTTATCAGATCTCCCAGATGTTAAGCACTGCGAAGTATAGCATAGTTACTGGAATAATTACAGAAATAGATATTTTGTCCAACTTTTGCTTGAAAATCGAGGAGAATTGTACTGGAGATTTGTCGAATTTCTTTTTTGGCTAGACATAATTTCTTATGAAGCAATCTTTAATGTTGTCATGTGAAAACAGTAAGCCTCCTGGCACATAGAGAGAAATAGAGTCAAGAAAATCAGAGTAACAAGATAAGATTGATTCTTCATACCAGAATCAGTGTTTCTCCAGTTGCCTTAGGGACAGATTCCTTTAGTTATTTATCCAGTGTAAACTTAATTTCTGTTTACATTCAGCTAAAAGCAAGAATTGCACTGTACATGGTTGCTGACCTCTGGCTATTCTTTACCATTAACTTTAGATTCTGTTCTACTTAATAGTATAATGTTTTGGGCAAATTGTTCTTGCACTGTCCTGGTCCATACCTCGTCTTTTCCAGTTGCACAATTCCCCATTTACCTGGTGAAAATCATTTTCTTAGAAAAGCTTTAAAACTCCTATGTCAAACATTTTGATAAATCATTTTCCTGCTATCACACAGCACACTAATGCATACTTTTATTATTTCCCTTTTCATTGTTTTTTACAAATATACTCCCCCTACCAATACAGTGACCATAGAAACCAATGCATAAACAAGATCATTTTTATAGATCAATACTAAGTTTCTAGACCAGTGCATAGTAATTTGTAAGAACCAAGAAATAATTTCCTGAATGAATAAATCAATAACTATAAGTAAAGCCAACATAATTGAAACAGTTTTTACTAGAGGGTACAAGTTCCAAATGTATCTTGAATTAGGAGAGAGATAACATTATCAGAAAATAAATGGTTGTAAAATTCGTTACATTTGTTAAAGTTATATAAATGTTTACTAAAGTTTTCTGAACTGCTGAAAGTTGGTAGTTTTAATGTTTGGTACTCATAAGAACCTCAGGAAATTTCCACAAATCCTGGTCCTTTCATGGACTACAAATAAGGAAACAGACCCTATTAAAGTCTCTACACAAAGAACCTATTCACTGGACATCAATATTGATTTGCCATTGATTGTGGACCTTGACTCACAGTTTCTGAGATGCAATACATGATCTTAGGAGACACTTTCTAGACCACTGCATTTAAGACCATGAAGAGATTACAAAGGAAGTGTAGTTCCAACAGGAAAAGCTTTGAGTTTTTAAGGGTTAATGGATAGTGGCAGACCCAGAGTTAATTGAAACTCGGTGTGAAGTCCTGAATTGGTATGCAGATGGAGATGACTGGAAGAAGCATCAGAAGCTAGGTACTAAGGCTTAGGGGACACAGTTGATTTTAGAACTGAAGAATCACATTCATCTTTGACTGTTTAGACATGGAATGGTCAGAGGCAACAATGGAAGGGTCTTAAGCTGTTCTTTCAAGAGTTCTTAAATAATGAAAAGAAAGATAAAGGGAAATATACATTAAAATAGGTAGATAGAAATAGATTCACTAAAAATAGCAAAAAATAGTTTACATAATCTTTAGTATTAATTCCCATTATAATAATATTTACATGTGTTTATAGTCTGGTTCTTTGTAAGAGAAAATATGAAATATCTACTTAATATACATTTGTTTCAAAATAACAAAGTTTAATGTTAATACTTCTTAGAACAGTGACTTTTTTCTGGTTGTACTCAGTAGGTTTTATAAAAGTAATGATATTCCAGAGGGGGAAATCTAATCTGAATTGTTCATTTACTTTGCAGTACTCTTTATCATATAATGTACTAAACATTTCTATAATAAAAATATAAAATAAAATTAACATTCCATCACTTTCAAATCTTAACATGAGTTTGAAATAACTGTACTCTATAAATATACACCATTTAAATACCTCAGACTATAGTTGGTATATTATTATCTATGAGGGAAATTTGACTTACTATCTTATTTTGGAATCTCACCATAAATTTTATAAATTCATCACTGGAGGGATGACTCAGGCTTTAAGAATACTAGCTACTCTTCCAGAGGACATAGGTTCAGTTCCCAGCACCCACGAGGCAAATTACAACTGTGGAACTCCAGTTCCACCCTTTCACACAGACATACAGGTAGACAAAACACTGAAGCACATGACATAAAATAAATTTTTTTAAATTTATAAATTCAGATTAATTAAAACTCAAATAATATTAATTTTGACACACTAAACATATGCACTTTTTATTTTATTTCTGGATTATAAAATATCATCTTCATGAAAGTACATAGCATAACCCAATATAATAAAATGCATATATAAGATGTGTATTTTTAATAATGTTCTGTCTTGCTCAAATAAGCCTATTCAGCTTCTTTTGAAATTTATTTACTTATATATTACTCCCAACCAGAGATTTTTCCTCCCTCCTCTTTTCCAACTTTCTGCCCCCCAACTCCTGCCCCTTCCTCTTCTCTTCCATTTCTCTTCAGAAAAGGCAGGCCTCCCAAGTGTGTCAATCAAACATGATATATGAGTTTGCAATAAGACGAGGCACCTTCCCTCGTGTCAAGGCTGGACAAGACAACCCAGTAGAAGAAAAAGTCCCGAAAGCAGGCAAAAGAGCCAAAGACAAGCCCTGCTTACATTGGTAGAAGTCTCACAAGAAGCTCGAGCTACAGAAATATAAAACATATGCAGAAGGCCTAGGCCAGACCCATGCAGACTCACTGTTGTTGGTTTTGATTTTGTGAGTACCTATGAGTCCAGGTTAGTTGATTTTAGTTTGTTTGTTTTATTTTATTTTTTTAATGTTTTTTTTTATTTATTAACATTTCAAATGTTATCTCCCTTCCCGGTTTACCCTCCTCAATCCCCCTATCCAATCCCCCTCCCCACTGCTTCTATAAAGGTGCCCCACCAAATACTCCCTGCCCTAGCATTCTCCCATCGAACCTTCACAGGA
Source organism: Rattus rattus (assembly GCF_011064425.1). Taxonomy (NCBI): domain Eukaryota; kingdom Metazoa; phylum Chordata; class Mammalia; order Rodentia; family Muridae; genus Rattus; species Rattus rattus. Next base: position 128,573,796 of record NC_046159.1, read on the forward strand.
CCAAGGGCCTCTCCTTCCACTGATGCCAGATAAAGCCACCCTCTGCTACATTTGTGGCTGGAGCCATGGGTCCCTCCATGTGTATTCTTTGGTTGGTATTTAGTCCCTGGAATCTCTGGTGGGTCTAGTTGATAGATATTGTTGTTCTTCCTATGGGGTTACAAAACCCTTTAGCTCCTTCTGTCTTTCCCCTAACTCCTTCATTGGAGTCCATGTATCAGGCTCCTGTCAGCAAGCTCTTCTTGGTATCAAAATAGTGTCTGGGTTTGGTGTCTGCAGATGGGATGTATCCCCACGTGGGACAGTCTCTGGATGGTCTTTCCCTTAGTCTCTGCTCAACTCTTAGTCTCTGTGTTTCCTTTAGAAAGGAGCAATTCTGGGTTAATATTTTTGAGATAGGTGGATGGCCCCATCACTCCACAAGGGGCTCTGCCTAATTTCTGGATATGGTCTCAACATGTTCTCTTTCCCCTTGTTGGGTATTTCAGCTAATTCCCTGGATCCTGGGAGCCTCTTGCTTTTCTGGCATCTGGCATCACTAAAAATAGCAAAAAAAAAAAAGTTTACATAATCCTTAGTATTAATTTCCTTTATAATAATATTTACATTTTTTTAGCTTCCTATCCCCCGTTGCTACACACCGCTGTTCAATTTCCTGAACCTTTGTACATCTTGCTGTCTCTACCCCTACCTGAGCCTGCACTGCCTTTTACCCTCTCCTTCCTCTCTTCCTCACAAGTCCCTCCAACCCTCTTTTTCCTGTGCTAATTTTGTTCCCTATTCTAAGTAAGACTGAAGCCTCCACACTTTTATCTTCCTTCTTCTATGGTCTGTGAATTGTATCCTGGTATACTAAGCTGTCTTATAATGTTCCTCACCCCATTGTCTTTTAATCCTTCCTCTCTCTATGGTGGAGGACTCCCTGAACTCTGCATAAGGCTTGACTCTGGGTCTCCATATCTGTTTCCATCCGTTGCTGAATCAAGCCTCTCTGATTACAATAGGGCTAGGCAACAATCTATGTGTACAGCAGAATATCATTAAAAATCACAGGCTTTTAAAAAAATTACATTGAGTTCTGAATGGAGACTTTATTTCTAGTAGTCCAATTCAGAGAAACATAAGGAAAATTTTCAAAGAAATTTTATTTGTGAATATTTCAGCATCAATATTATACAAGTTCTCCTAACTCTTTTAGAAAAATGTACATTAGGAAAAGAAGCAATTAGTTTTAGTGTGAAAGAGTGTTTCCTATTAGAAGTTTTGGAGCAGGTTTATCCCACTTTAAAAGGGGAAGTAAAAGACTGAAGGACAGACGTGGTTAACAAACCAGAATGGAGAATTGATAATGTACAATCTTTCTCAAATAATCAAGATTGGAAAATAAATTTTAGACAAAGCTAGAATATAAATATATATCATAATACTTATTGTTTAACAATCCTATTCTGAGCTATATTGCAAAAATATAGTTTATCATAGATTTCAACTAATTGAAGACATTGGAATTAATTGGACAACTCCTTCAATAATAGGTGAGTTATCAATGTTTTAATATGTTACATACTCTGCCTGCTTAAATGAAGTCACACTGTGCATGTGGTAAGGGGTAATTTTATTCTTCACACTTCAAAACTCTGGGTTTATTTAAGTTTTAAAAGAAATTCAAAGCACATGGTGTAAAATTGTAGCTACTTTTTAGAGCATTTTTAAAGGTGCTAGCATGAGGCAGTTTTCCTTCATGCTTAAAATATACTTGTAGTATTCAAGGCAGGCTCCAAATTTGGAAAAGTCAAGTTAGAGGAAGTCCATTTTCACCACCATTGATTTTCACTGACTGTTTTCACCTCATCGATTTTGATGTTGATTGAGTCATGTTCATCTGATTGGTGAGGATTTGGGAGCTTGTTCATTTTTGATGGGTTAATTTGCCTAGGGTCACTGATCCATTGCCTTGTGTCTGAGCTCCCGTTTTATAACACAATCTCAGGCTACATGTTAAGACATTTAAGAAACAATTTGACAGAACATACTATAATTTCCTATAGAATTTATTCAATTCCAAATTATTTTTATTTGCATCTAGTAAGAAATTTGACTCATTAGGATCAGACACATTACAATGTTATATTTTATTCAATATACATGGGGTTCTTGTTATAATACATGGAATAAGCAGGGAACTGTGGAAAAAGGGATTCCTATAAATGGATAATTTGCAACATTTTAAAAATCTGAGTGACCAATGAAGTCAAAGGAAAGAATGTTCTAGGAAAGACACTGAAATACATCTTCAACCTAAAACAATGATTGCTATTGCTCTGTCCTCCTAACCTATGAGGAGAATCACTGTTTGTGTAGTTCACCTGACAAACTCTAAATTTTATCACTGTGAATATTAATAAATGTCACACAGGAGCATATATGGCTTACAATTGATATAATCAGATTTTTGAAACATGTTGACGAGCTTATTTTCATAAATTTTTATCTCTAAAATGTTTTTACTCTTTTGGTAGTCTATATTTAAAACACCTGTTATTTTATAATCCTTAGGTGAATCCTTCCAGATTTTATACTTCTGATAATATTACAGTAGATTTTGATCCTTTATTATTCCATCAGAAGCTTTTATGTCTTTACACTTCCTTTGAATTCTTGCATAAAAGTTAAAATCTAGGTTTAAAAAGTAACATTTGGAATGAATGTTGAATAAAGAATTTCCTCTTTTGCCTGGATTCCCCAATCACCTTTAATCACAAATAATGTAGATGCTTAATGTTTCTTGTGAAAATATTTCTGAAATCTCTTTTCTAGTTTGTACCATTTGCCAAGATGCTACCAGTTCTGTTGTTTATGCTTTGAGGAAATGAACTACAGCACTGAAAACACAATGTGGATGTCACTGTGCTCAGCAATCTGAGGTACCATTTATGATGTAGATCTCTAGTAAACTTTAAAGTACAGAACAGTAGATTAGCCAATACGATACTATTAAGGAAGGATAATCTTTGGACTATAGTAATAATCTATTAATGTAAAGAGAGAGAAACAGAGAAAGACAACATGCAATATCATGTGGCTATATGTGATCAGTTGCTAAATAAGAGTTTTAAGCTGACCATTACATTAGAGATGAGGTCAGTTGTGGCAGTCTGTAAGCAGATAATAGGGGTACATTAGATTTTTTAGTGAGGGGATCTAATAAAGCAGTGAACCCCTTATAAAAAGCTATATAGACTGATAGGACATTAGATCCTATGCTCCAGGCCTACTCACAACCCAAGCACACCCACTGACAACTTAACCCCCAGAAGTTCTGACACTACCAGGCTCATAGGTGAGTCCCCACTTGCCTCAGTACATGGTGTAACTGGATCCCCTAGGAACCCTTAAGGACACAGGACCTCCTGCCTTGCCTGAGACACATCTTCCTTCAGATCCTCAACTGTGCTCTGCACTAGAAGCAGATCTTGCTTAACTCTCAGGAAGTCTGCCACAGCCAGGCTCACAGATCAAGCACTCTAGATGCCCTTCCACATTCAGAGACAGCCTGACCCAACAAGGCCCAATGTATCCAGGCTTATAGCTAGGCCAGTTACCACCAAAGATAACCAGATGGCAAGAGGCAAGTGCAAGAACATAGACAACAGAAACCAATGGTACATAGCAATATTATAACCTAGTTCTCCTACCATAGAAGCCCTGAATACTCCAACACACCTGAAAATCAACACTCTGCTTTACAATTGCAAATAATGAAGATGATAGAGTACCTTCAGGAAGGCATAAATAACTCCCTAAAAGAAATATAGAAGAACAGACGTAAATAGGTAAGAGGCCCTAAAAGAGAAAAAACCATAAAGCCCTTAAAGAAATATAGGAAAAAGCAAACAAGTAAAGTAATTGAATAAAACTGTCCAGGATCAAAAAATGGAAATAGAAACAATAAACAAATCACAAAGGAAGACAACCCTGGAAAAGAAAAAAACCTAGAAAACATATCAGGTGTCACAGATACAAGTATCACCAACAGAATACAAGAGAGAGAAGAGAAAATCTCAGGCATAAAAGACATTACAGAATACATTGACACAACAGTCAACAAAAATGCAAAGTGCAAAAAGCTGCAAACCCAAAACATCCAAGAAATTCAGGAAAAATGGAAGAAACCAAACTGAGGAATAATAGGTATAAAAGGCAAGGAATATTCCCAATTCAAAAGGCCAGCAAACAACTTCAACAAAACCACAGAAGAAAGCTTTTCTAATCTAAATAGAGAGATAGATGCCTATAAAATAGAAGATCCCTACAGAAGCATAAATAAATTGGACCAGAAAAGTGCACAGAACAAGGAAAGCATATAAAAAGGGTTAAGGGGAAAAGGTCAAGTAACATATAAAGGCAGATCTTTCAGAGTGGCACCATACTTCTCAACAGAGATTAAAAGACAGAAGATGTTGGGCAGATGTGATACCTAAGAGAACAAACCCTAAGAGAACAAAAATGCCAGCCCAAGCCATTACGCAGCAAAACTCTCCCTTACCCTAGATAGAGAACCCAAAATATTCCATGACAAAACCAAATTCAAACAATATCTTTTCACTAAGCCAAACTACAGAGAACAATAGAAGGACAATGTTAATGCCAGGAGGGATACTCCACCCAAGAAAAAGCTAGAAATTAATCTTCTCACAACAAACCCAAAGCAGATAACCACATAAACATAATTCCACCTCTAACAAAAATAATAACAGAAAGCAACAATCATTGGTCTTTAATATCTCTCAACATCAATGAACTCAGTTCCTCAATAAAAACATATAGGCTACCAGAGTGGATATATAAACATGAACCAGCATTTTGTTGCATACAGGTAGCATACCACAGTGACAAAGACAGACACTACTGTAAAGTAAAAGGCTCAGAAACAAATTTCAAAGCAAATGGTCCCAAGAAACAGGCTAAAGTAGCCAATCTAATATCCAACAAAACAGACTTTCAACCAAAAGTTATCAAAATAGACATCCACCAAGACGAGCCCTCAATTCTAAACATCTATTCCCCAAATGTAAAGGTAACCAGATTTGTAAAAAGAAAAAAATTAATAAAGCACAAAGCACATATTGTGCCTCACACAATAACAGTGGGAGACTTCAACACCCCATTCCCACTAAAGAAAGATCATGGAAATAAAAACTGAACAGAGAAACACTGAAATTAACAGAAGTCATAAACAAAATGGATTTAACAGATATCTACAGAACATTTCACACACCCCCCAAAAAATGAATAAATCTTCTTCTTTAATCATATAATCTGACACAAAAAAACCTCAACTGATACAAGAAGATTAAATTAATCCCATGAATTCTACGAGAACACCACAGACTAAGGCTGGTCTATAATAACAGCAAAAACAGCAGGAAGCCTACATACCCATGAAAGCTGAAGAATTCTCTACTCAATGATATTTTGGTCAGGAAAGAAATTAAAAACTTGCTATAATTTAAAGAAAATGAAGGCTCAGCATACACAAACTTATGGGACACAATGAAAGAAGTACTAAGAGGAAAACTCATATTTCTGAGTGCCTTTATGAAAAAATTGGAGTGATCATACACTAGGAGCTTAATACCACATCTGAAAGTTTTAGAACAAAAAGGAGGAAGTACAGCCAAGAGGAATAGGCAGCAGGAAATAATCAAACTCAGTTGAAACCAAGCAAATAGAAACAAAGAAAACTATACAAAGAATCAACAAAACTAGGAAGTAGTACTTTGAGAAAATTAACAAGATAGATAAACTCTTAGCCAATTAATTAGAGGATTTAGAGACAGTATTCAAATTAACAAAATCAGAAATCAAAATGGAGAAGACATAACAACAGAAACTGAGGAAATTAAAAAAAAAAAAGCATCAGCTCCTACTATAAAAGCCCATACTTAATAAAACTGGAAATCTAGGTGAAATGGATATTTTTATAGATAGATACCAGGTGCCAAATTTAAATTAAGGTCATTTAAACTATCTAAATAGTCCCGTAACTCCTAAAGAAATAGAATAGTCATTAGAAGTCTCCCAGAAAAGACAAAGATCAGTTCCAGATAGTTTTAGTGGAGAATTCTATCAGATCTTCAAAGAAGTCCTAATATCAATACCAATACCATTTTGGAAATCAATATGGTAGTTGGAAATAGTTTTACCTGAACATATAGCAAGGAGATGTGCTCTACCATGTTTATAGCAGCCTTATTTATAAGAGCCAGAAGCTGGAAACAACCTAGATGCCCCTCAAAGGAAAAATGGATACAGAACATATGATATATTTATACAATGAAATACTAGTCATCTACCAAAAATGATGACTTCATGAAATTTGTAGGCAATTAGATGAAACTAGAAAATATCCTGAGTGAGCAACTGTACTCAAAAAGATACACATCATATGTAGTCACTGATAAGAAGCTATTAGCCCAAAACCTCAGAATACATATGATACAACTCACAGACCACATGAAACTTAACCAGAATGAAGAACAAAGTGTTTATGCTTCAATCCTAATTAGAAAGGGGAACAAAATAATCACAGGAGATAGAGGGAGAAAGGGACCTATTGAGAAGGAAGAGGGAGAGGGAGAGGGAGAGGGAGGGGGAGAGGGAGAGGGGGAGGGGGGAAAGGGAGAGGGAGAGGGAGAGGGAGGGAGGTAGGGAAGGAGAGAAGACAGAGGGAAAATGGGATGAAAGGTCCCAGTATGGGAAGAGACAGTAGACAAATCCAGATCAGGAAAATGAATAGAAATATGCAGCAGTGGGGGCCTGGAGGGTACAGAACACCAGAATGTCCCAGAAGCCAGGGAAGAGAGAGTTTCCCAGAAACCAATGGGGAAGAATTTGCAGAAATACACAATAGAGGGAAAATAAAAGCTGAAGAGACTACTACCAGTAAATCTACTTGGTCCCCAGCTGAGAGATTGAAGCCACCCACCCATATAAAAAAATTGAACTCAGGATTACTGCCATCTAAAGTAAAGTCGGGGACAAAAGAAATGGAGCAGAGACAGAAGGAAAGGCCATTCACAGACTGCCCTACCTTGGGATGGGATCCATCATATCCTCAGACACCAAACCCAGACACTTTTGCAAATGGGAAGATGAGCTCACAGACTGGATACTAGTATGGTGGTCCTCTGAAAGACTCTGCCAGCATCTGACTGAGACCAATGAAGATACTCAAAGTCAACTAATCGAATGAGCTCAGGGGCACAAGTGGAAGAGCTAGGGGAAAGACTGAATGAGCTGAAGGGGATTGCAACTCTATAGGAAGAGCAACAATATCTACAATCTGGACTCCTCAGAGCTCCAGAGACAAAACCATCAACCAAAAAGTATACATAGGTCTGTTCATGACTCCAGATACACATGTAGCAGAAGATTACCTTATCTGACAATGGGGGGGGGCTTGGTCATGCAAAGGGGGACGTTAGAAGAGTGAGGAGTGGGTGTGTGGGTGAGGGAGAACCATCCTAAAGGTAAAGTGGAAGGGGATGGGATATGGCTTTTCAGAAGGGTACAACATTTGAATTGTAACAATAAAATAACCAATTAGTAAAAATTAAAAAAAGAAAAACTCTCTATAGTTACCATTACTCTCAATTTATCCAGAAGACCCAAGCTTAGTTCCAGCACCAGCCTTAGACGGTGCTTAAAAGCAAGCAACTCCAACTTCAGGAGAATAACACCCTCTTTCGGCATTAGGAGAAAACTGCATACCCATGCCATTTGTACACAGAGATTATACACACACATAAAATAAGTAGTTGCTATTGCTGTGGTTGTTTGTGTGTTTTTAAAGGAACTACCATTGCAGTTAAGGCACATGCAACATTGCAGATGATCTGTTAAAAGGTAAAACTAAAAGCCACCTAAAGTCCCTCTCTTCTCAACTTTTACATCTATTCTTTCAGGATTTTCTGTCTCTTTGTCTGTAGTAATATTTCAATACCTCAATTGTTTATTATATTCTTAGCTACAACTCAAACACTATAATCTCTAAACCTATATCATCATAAAACTACACTTGTTTTTTTTTTTTATTAACTTGAATATTTCTTATATACATTTCGAGTGTTATTCCCTTTCCCGGTTTCCAGGCAAACACTTGTTTTTTGAAATTTTATTTGACTGTTAGCTTTTGATGACCTACGTTCCTCCAGAAGTCATTAAATAATGAAACCTTGTTCCACTGCCATTGTCTTTCTTTCATTGTGGGCAAGGCCTAATCTTACTGAATTATTTTCATATGAATCTTAAAATAAAAACCTACCAAGGTTAATAGTTGGTTCTAATTTTTGAATAAAATATTAATCATGAATGATCATTTTTGTCCCCGTGAAATGATTGTTTTTAACTTCGTTTTCAGATCAGCATATTAACTACTTTTTCTCTTCTTTTTTTTTCTTATTTTCTTGGTTATTTCATTTATTTATCTGTCAAACATTATCCTCCTTCCCAGTTTCCTCTCCACAAACCCCTTTTAAAATTTTTTAAATTATTTTTCTTTTAAAAGTTTCACGAGTGAGTACTGTATTGTTATCCTGTCCATGTCACCTTCTCCCCTCCAATTTCTTTAATATTCTACTCATCATTTCTTGAATATATGAGTTCCGCCTCTGTGAATAATTATGATACAAAAAAAACACACATTAAAAAGTAGCTAACATCAAACTAAATGGAGAGAAACTTGAAGCAATCCCACTAAAATCAGGGACTAGACAAGGCTGCCCACTCTCTCCCTATTTATTAAATATAGTACTTGAAATCCTAGCCAGAGCAATCAGACAATGAAAGGAGATGAAATAGATACAAAATGGAAGGGAAGAAATCAAAATATCACTATTTGCAGACAATACAATAGTGTACTTAAGTGATCCCAAAAGTGCCACCAGAGAACTACAAAACCTGATAAACAACTTCAGCAAAGAATCAGGGTATAAAATTAACTCAAACAGATCAGTAACCTTCCTATACTCAAAGGATAAACAGGCTGAGAAAGAAATTAGGGAAATGACACCCTTCACAATACACCCAAATAATATACAGTATCTTGCTGTGACTTTAACCAAGCAAGTGAAAGATCTGTATGACAAGAATTTCAAGTCTCTGAAGAAAGAAATTGAGGAAGATCTCAGAAGATGGAAAGATCTTCCATGCTCATGGATTGCCAGGATTAATACAGTACAGATGGCCATTTTGCCCAAAGCAATCTACAGATTCAATGCAATCCCAATCAAAATTCCTACTCAATTCTTTATACGGATAGAAAGAGCAATTTGCAAATTCATTTGGAATAACAAAATACCCAGGATAGCAAAAACTATACTCAACAATAAAAGAACTTCTAGGGGAATCACCATCCCTGACTTCAAGCAGTATTACAGAGCAATAGTCATAAAAAACTGTATGGTATTGGTACAGAGACAGGCAGATAGATCAGTGGAACAGAATTGAAGACCCAGAAATGAATCCACACACCTACGGTCACTTGATCACAAGAGGCTAAAATCATCCAATGGAAGAAAGATAGCATTTTCAACAAATAGTGGTGGTTCAATTGGAGATCAGCATGTAGAAGAATACGAATCAATGGATTCTTATCACCATGTGCAAAGCATAAGTCCAAGTGGATGAACGACCTTTACATCAAACCAGATACACTCAAAATTATAGAAGAAAAAATGGGGAAGAGTCTTGAACACATGGGCACTGAGGAAAATTTCCTGAACAAAACACCAATGGCTCATGCTCTAAGATCAAGAATCAACAAATGGGACCTCATAAAACTGCAAAGCTTCTGTAAGGCAAAGGACACTGTCATTAGGACAAAACTGCAACCAACAGATTGGGAAAGGATCTTTAGCAATCCTACTACTGGTAGAGGGCTAATTTCCAAAATATACAAAGAACTCAAGAAGTTAGACTCCAGAGAGTCAAATAACCCTATTTTAAAAATTGGGGTACAGAGCTAAACAAAACACTCTCAGCTGAGGATTATCAAATGGCCAAAAGAGCACCTAAAGAAATGTTCAACATCCTTAATCATCAGAGAAATGAAAATCAAAACAACCCTGAGATTCCACCTCACACTAGTCAGAATGGCTAAGATAAAAAACTCAGGTGACAGCAGATGCTGGTGAGGATGTGGAGAAAGAAGAACACTCCTCCACTGTTGGTGGGATTGCAAACTGGTACAACCACTCTGGAAATCAGTCTGGAGGTTCCTCGGAAACTTGGACATTCCATTACCTGAGGACCCAGCTATACCTCTCTTGGGCATATACCCAAAAGATGCTCCAACATACAACAAAGACACATGCTCTACTATGTTCACAGCAGCCTTATTTATAATAGCCAGAAGCTGGAAAGAACCCAGATTCCCTTCAACTGAAGAATGGATTCAAAAGATATGGTACAACTACACAATGGAGTATTATTCAGCTATCAAAAGCAATGACTTCATGGAATTCATAGGCAAATGGATTGAACTAGAAAATACCATCCTGAGTGAGTTAAAAAACCACAGAAAAATACACTTGATATGCACTCATTGATAAGTGGATATTAGCCAAAAAGCTCGAATTGCCCAAAGTGCAATCCACAGACCACATGAAGCTCAAGAAGGATGACCAAATGCGGATGCTCCCACTTCTTCATAAAAGGGGGAAAAAGTATCCATAGAAGGGGATATGGAAGCAAAGTTCAGAGCAGCGACTCAAGGAATGGCCATTTAGAGCCTGCCCCACATGTGGCCCTTATATATACAGCCACCAAAACTAGATAAGTTTGATGAAGCTAAAAAATGCATGCTGAAAGAGACCGGATATAGATCTCTCCTGAAAGACACATCCAGATGGTGTTCAATACAGAGGTCAATGCTAGCAACAAACCACCAAACTGAGAATAGGACCCCCTTTGGGGGGAATTAGAGGAAGTATTGAAAGAAGTGAAAGAGCTTGCAACCCCATAAAAACAGCAATGCCTATCAACCAGAGAGCTTCCAGGGACTAAACCACTATCGAGAGTCTATACATGGACTTACCCAAGGCTCCAACTGCACACTTAGCTGAAAGAGTAGCCTTGTTGGGGCACCACTGGAAGGGGAAGCCCTTGTTCCTCCCAAGGCTGGATCCCCAGTGCAGGGGAATACGGGGGCGCAGTAAGGGGGCGGTATAGAGGGAATACCCATATGGGAGAGGGGGAGGGGAGGGAATGGGGCTTACGGACAGGAAACCGGGAAAGGGACTAACATTTGAAATGTAAGTAAAGAAATATATCTAATAAATTTTTTTAAAAAAAATATACAAAATATATAAAAGAAAATGTACTGAGGTGGACATGCCTTTAGAACTGACCACAGACAGGGAGATCTTCTCTAGGGAAACAAATTCTCCTCAAAGGGCATCAGCTGTGCTTGTGAAAGTCTGGTCACATTGTCCACACACCTTCAAAACCATTCGCATTAGCATGCACAGGGATGTTCTCATCATGCCAGTCTTGTTTCAGTAAACTTATTGTTGATATTTAAATTTCATGGATTTAGCTTCCCTGTTAATGTCATAGCGTCTTACAGTATGTATTCTGGTCTTACGTTTCTTACAATATTTCTAATATCCCTTTCAATGTATTCCATGTGCCTTAAGTGTATGGACTGTATGGTAGTTATACAAGTTGGGGTTAGGTACTCCACACCCAGTTTTACTTTGTCTTTGACCTATTGCAAATCCCAGTAATACCCTCAATTTTCCGCAAAAAGAAGCTTCTTTGACTGTGGTAGTGTATGAGAGCTACATTCATTGATAGATGTATGCCTAAATAGTTTGAAATAGATTTGTAAAATTTCAACATGTTTAGAAACTATATTGATTTTTAAAAATGATAATAGTAAATATTCATTTAGTATTTTTGAGCTCTTCAGCCTTGCCATTTGGTAAATATTATAGTGGCAGCTATGACTTTTCCTCTATTTCTATAGGCTTAAGTACAATAAGATAGATGTTGGTTATATCCAATAAAATTGACCAATATTTCACCATTGGAAATACATTACTGGACAAATTATTACTTGTTGCTATGGTTTATAGGCATTTTAACAATGTAGGACTAATATTATTTTCTATGCCTTTCTTTTCTTTCCTTTCCCCTTAGCAGTTAATGTAGAATCTTTCATGATTATAAAAGCTTGTTATCAAGGCAGTGGATTCCACATCATTTTCAGCTCAATTGTTCCAAGCACTGTGTGCAAATTGTGTAATGTTTTAGCAATGGTTATTTATGAATAACCAGACTTATGAAGGCAGCCACTAGGAATGGCAATAGACCATTTTATTTGACTAATTCTTCGACTCTTCTGACCAAAAACATGACTTATTTGTAGGTCACTTCTCCCAGTCTTCATTTTCAGAGGTGTTTCCTTAATTCATCTGAGCACTGTATCTTCAAGTGTAGTAGCTTAATTTTAAGATTTATTAGGGGGTTGGGGATTTAGCTCAGTGGTAGAGCACTTGCCTAGGAAGCGCAAGGCCCTGGGTTCGGTCCCCAGCTCCGAAAAAAAGAACCAAACAAAAAAAAAAGATTTATTAGGTATCTAAAACTATAAATTCCTAAAATAATCCACCAAGTGGTGACTTTAAAAAGTTTCTAACCAGTCATACAACCCAAACAATACCCTATGAATCATAATTGTGAGATAACAATCAAGAAAGACTCAAACGCTGAATTTTGAAATAAGGAAAACTAGAGTAAGTAATACCTCTATTATTTTTTTCTAATTGTACAACATGAGTAGAAAGCATGGTAATGATAAAAGTATCAGTCAAACTTTAGAGTAAAAAGAAAAATTTAAGTAAAAGGTATGTCCCAGTTTCTGCCTTCACCCATAGCAGAAAGCAAGTCACCAGGTGCACGGGCACACGTGAGAGCAGAGGTAAGATAGCTCTTCTGCTCCAAGTGACCTGCATTCAGGCTTCAGGTACCGTGAACCCAGGAATAGTCTGGAACATGACCCTTTAACTTCCTTTTGTTATCAGATTGGTCTGGCTAAGACTTCAAGTACTATATTTAATAAGTAGGGAGAGAGTAGGAAGCTTCGTAGAGTCCCTAATTTTAGTGGATTGCTTGAAGTTTCTCTCCATTTAGTTTAATGTTGGCTACTGGTTTGCTGTATATTGTTTTTACTTATGTATGGGCCTTGAATTGCTCATCTTTCAAGGACTTTTATCATTAAAGGGTGTTGAATTTTGTCAAATGCTTTCTCAGCATCTAATGAAATGATCATATACATTTTTGCTTTGAGTTTGTTTACATAGTGGATTATGTTGATGGATTTCCAAACAAACGGTGCTGGTTCAAGTGGAGGTTAGCATGTAGAAGAATGCAAGTTGACCCATTCTTATCTCCCAGTACAAATCTTAAGTCCAAGTGCATCAAGGACCTCCACATCAAACCAGATACACTCAAACTAATAGAAGAAAATCTGGGGAAGAGCATCAATCACATGGGTACTGGGAAAAATTCCCTGAACAAAGCATCAATGGCTTATGCTCTGAGATCAGGAATGTACAAATGGGACCTCATGAACTGGAAAGCTTCTGTAAGGCAAAGGACACTGTCATTAGAACTAAACAGCAACCAACGGATTTGGAAAAGATCTTTACCAATCCCATGTCCCATAGAGGACTAATATATAAGATATACAAAGAACTCAAGAAGTTAGACACCAGAGAGCCAAAGAACCCTATCAAAAATGGACTACAGAGCAAAACAAAGAATTCTGAGCTGAGGAATATCAAATGGCTGAGAAGTACCTAAAGAAATGTTCAACATGCTTAGTCATCCAGAAAATGCAAATCAAAACAACACTGAGATTTGACCTCACACCAGTTAGAATGGCTAAGATTAAAAACTCAGGTGACAACAGATGCTGGTGAGGATGTGGAGAAAGAGGAACACTGCTCCATTGTTGGTGGGATTGCAAACTGGTACAACCATTCTGGAAAACAGTCTGGAGGTTCCTCAGACTCTTAGACATAGTACTACCTGAGGACCCAGCTATACCTCCCCTGGGCATGTACTTAAATGATTCTCTAACATAACAGGATACATGTTCCACTACGTTTATAGCAGCCTTATTTTAATTGCCCGAAGCTGGAAGAACCCAGATGTCCTTCAACTGAGGGACAAATACAGTAAATATGGTTTATCAACACAATAGTAGTACTCAGCTATCAAAATCCTTCATGAAATTCATAGGCAAATGGATGGAACTAGAAAATATCATCCTGAGTGAGGTAGCCCAAACACACACATGGTATGCACTCACTGATAAGTGAATATTAACCTAAAAGCTCAAATTACCCGAGATACTATCTACAGACCACATGAACCGCAAGAAGGACGACCAAAGTGAGGATGCTTCACTCCTTCTTAAAGGGGGTAACAACAATATTAATAGGAGGGGATATGGAGGCAAAGTTCAGAGCAGAGACTGAAGGAATGGCCATTCAGAACCTGTACCATACGGATATACAGCCCATATATATACACATATAGCCATGAAAACTAGATAAGATTGATTAAGCTAAGAAGTGCTTCCTGACAGGAGGCTGCTATAGCTGTCTCCTGAGAGGCACAAACAGAGCATGTCAAATACAGAGGCAAATGCTAGAAGCAAACTATTGAACTAAGAACAGGATCCCTGTTGGAGGAATTAGAGAAAGGATTGAAGGAGCTGAAGGAGCTTGCAACCCCATTAGAACAATTTCAACCATCCAGTGCTCCCAGGGACTAAACCATTACCCAAAGAAGATACATGGATTGACTGATGGCTCCAGCAGTATATGTAGCAGAGGATGGCCTTGTTGGGCACCAATGGAAGGAGAAGTTCTTGGTCCTGCCAAGGTTGGACCCGAAGTGTAGGGGAATGTCAGGGGGTAGGAAGAGGGTGATTGGGGAGGGGAACACCCTTATAGAAGAAAAGAAGGGGGATATTTAAGGGGGCTTATGGCCAGGAAACTGGGAATGGGAACAACATTTGAAATGTAAATAAAAGTATCCAATAAAACAAAGAAAGAAAATCAAACTGAAGATATTATTATAAGGTTGGCTGAATTACAGCAAAAATTCAACTCCCAGCATGAGAGAAGCTAGCAGTTAAAGTAAAGGCATTAATTGATAAAGATTAGGAGCCTATGATTTAGCATGGGAATGGGTGAAAGAATCTTATTGAACTGAGAACTTTGAAAGCTCAGATTCTCAAGGGATTATCTCACTTAAGCATAAGACACACTCACTCCTCCATTTCCTTGGAAGATTGTTCTTCTTACCTTTGACTAAGGAAGTTAATTCTTATTGTCTGTTAAACCAGCCTTAACCTTCTCTACAAGAAATGCCAGGGAAGACAATACATAATTCCTTCTGTACTTTCCATTTGTCTTCTCTATTCTTATAACCAGATTTAGGCCTACAGGTGGTAGAAAGTATAGTCCATGAGGAGGTGGTCTATACTACTAAACACCTTAATGAGTTTGCTAATTTATTCAAGCAGATATTTGGGAAATACATGTGGAAATAGATTTTAAGAGGACAATGGTGGAAGGAACAAAAAACTAGACCAAACTGAGTTTATTGATATGTGCCCTCTTAGTGGAGATCCCCATTTTAATATGGAAACTAAAAAAAATTAATAAAGGAGTCAAAGTTTATTTGAATGGTTGGCTGAAGGATTTGTCAAAAGATGATCTACTGAAAAATATATATCTCCAATATATGTTCTTTTCCCTTGCCTAAGTGTTATTGTAGAAAAGATTTTAAGGCTCAAGAAAGTTGCAATGCTAGAGTAGGTACAGGGTGTAAAACCTAGTCCATCACAATGGGAAGACCCAGAAAACATGATATTTACTAATTCTACAAGATACCAAATGATGAAAAAGGCAGCAGCACATTTGAAGAGTTTGTTGTTGCGCTTTTCCTTGTGCCAGAGTTTAGGGTTGGAGAAATTGCTGCTCAGTTGGATGAATTAAATGCAATAAGTTAAATTGGCTCCTGAAGTAGCAGGGGTCAGGGAGAAGCACTGAATATCCAAGGCAAGGTGATTGTAGTTATTGTAATGGACAACATAGACAAAGTAATTTTCATCATGACCTAACCTATAATTTCCATGAAAGGCAAAGTAAATTTTATGGTGGCATGACTTTCATGGGCCTTTGGTATTTGCTAATCAATCAAGGTATTTGCAGGGATAAAAGAGATAAGAAGCCTAGCGAATTTTGTTTTATCTGTATTACCAAAAAATTATCAAACAAATGAAAGAAAGGTTGAATTGGATTATGGATCAATTTCAAGAATTGAGCCAGTTTTCAGATGCAGAATCCCTTAAATTAAAGATGGCCAGCTTCCTTTGCAGAGGGAGCTTGAAAAAATATCTGAAAGTTTTACTGTTAAACTTCCTTCTGTCTTCCTCTAAAGGGCTCTATGGCCTTTTACATGGATATCTGTATACTACAGAAAAGGAAACAATCAGAAATTCTGGGGTCTATTGGATTCTGGTTCTAAAGGGACACTGATTATTGGATACTCTAAGAAATGTTTTGGTCCTCCAGTTAAAGTTGTGACTTATAAAAATCAAGGAATTAATGGAGTTTTTGGATGAAGCATGACTCAAGGTATGTCCAGTTGGTGCCCAAACTGATCATACCATCATTTCTAGGTCCCAGGATGGATAATTGGTATAAATATACTTAGCATTCTCATATTGTTGCCCTGACCTTTGAAGTGAGGATTATTATTATTGGAAAGGCTAAATGAAAGTCTTTACAGTTGCCTCTGCCAAAGAAAATAGTTTATAAAAACAGTTGTACTGGAGAGGAATTGGAGTAATTGGTGCCACCACCAAGGACCTGTAAGATGCAAGAAAATAGTTACCATAACATCTCCCTTAAACTCTCTTACCTTCTCAATGCAGAGAACAAATTCTGGAGGCTGTCAAAAACTCAATCAGTTATTTACTGCTATTATAGCTGCTGTTCTAGACGTGGTATCCTTAGTCGAGCAAATTAACATATCTCCTGATACATGGTATAAAATCATTGACTTATCAAATTCTTTTTCTATGTGTCTGTTCATAGTGACCCCCAAAACCAGTTTGAATTCAGTTGGCAAGGGAAGCAACATACCTTTATAGTTTTACCTAAAGATTATATTAAAGTTGCAGCTCTGTCATAATTTAGTTAGAAGATACTTAGACCATCTGTCTCTGCCACAAAATATCACGTTGTGAACTATAATGATAGTGTTATGTTGATTGTATCAAGCGACCAGTGGTAACAACCAGTTTAGACTTATGGGAAACATGCCATGATGGGAAATAAAAGCAACCAAAATTCATGGCCCTTCTACTTGAGTGAAATTCTTATGAGTTCAGTGGTATGCAGAGATATTTATTCTAAGATACATAGTCAGTGATTGCAACTGGCCACTTCCATGACCAAGAAAGAACAATGTTCAGTGTAACTATTTGGATTCTGGAGACAGCACATTTCTTACTTGAGTGTGTCACTCTATACACTCACTATACACTATACTGATATAGTGATTTGAAAAGCTGTTAATTTTGTGCAGGGCTTGGAAGAAGAGCAAGTTCTTCTACAGGTCCATGATTCTGTGAAAGGTGCTCTACCATTTGAACCATGTGATAAAGCAGACCCAAATGGTACCTGAGATATCAGTGTTAGAAAGGAATGCTGTTTGGAATATTTGGGAGGCCTCCCATAGGTGAATAACAGTAGTGACTTTTGGAATTTGGGATCAAGGCTCTACCATAATTTTCAAAGATTTTTCCCCTTGAAAGTCAGCTCTTGGTATTGGATCTTGGTGGAAACTGTATATTTGACAATGGACCAAAATTACCATGTGATCTGAGCTGCCCTTCATGATATGGGTGTTATCTGACCTACCGACTTATTCAGTAGGACATCCGTTGCAGCAATCACTTATTAAATACACATTGTATATGTGTGACTGGGCCTGAGCAAGTCTTGCATGTAAAAGCAGGTTACATGTAGAAGTTGCCTAAATGCCTATTATTTATACCCCCACGATATAGTCATCCTCTACCAAGCATGTACCTATAGCCTCATGAAGTGTTTCCCATGAACAGTTGATTGAGGAGGAGAACACTAGTGCCTGATTTAATTATGGTTCTGCATGATATACAGTCACCATTCAGAAGTGGATAGCGACAGCAGTGCAATCTCTTTCTGGGACAACCATGAATGATATCAGTGAAGAGAGATCTTCACTGACAAATCTTCAGTGGGCAAAACTTAGGGCAGTACATATGGTCACATATTTTGCTTTAAAGAGATATTGGCAATTATACATTTGTTCAATGATTCACGTCTGTAGTCAGTACACTACCTGGATGGTCAGAATATTGGCAAAAGCATGATTGAAAAATAGAGCATGTCCAAAACAAAGGTCAATGCTAGCATCAAACCTCCAAACTGAGAATAGGACCCTCTTGGAGGGAATTAGAGAAAGTATTGAAAGAGGAGAAGGAGCTTGCAACCCATAAAAACAACAATGCCTTTCAACCAGAGCTTTCAGGGACTAAACCACTACCGAAAGACTATGCATGGATGCATCCAGGGCTCCAACTGCATTTGTAGCAGGGAATAGCCTTGTTGGAGCACCAGTGGAAGGGGAATCCCTTGGTAGTGCTAAGGTTTAACCCCCAGTGCAGGAGAATATGGGGAGTGGCAATAAGAGGAATGTATAGGAGGAATACCTGCATGGGGGATGGGGAGGGAATGGGGGTTTATGCTCAGGAAAGCAGGAAGGGGAATAACATTTGAAATGTAAGTAAAGAGATATATCTAATAAAAATTAAAAAAGAAAAATAAATGAAGACATCTGGGGAGAGGTATGAGAATAAATATCTCTAAATGCTCAAAGGATGTTAAGATACTTATAAGCTATGTAAATGCTCACTAAAAGTTGATATCAGCTGAGAAGGAATACAATAATCAAGGAGATATGGTGACCCATATTATTATTTTTGGATAATCAGTATCTTTCCCAACCCATTCCTGTCATTGCAGAATGGATACATGAATAAAGTAGCCTTGGTCGCAGAGATAGAGGTTATGTATAGGCTAAATCACATAGATTTCCACTTTCCACTCACTGGCTATAACTGTTTCTGAGGGCTATATTTGCCAAAATAGAGACCAAAATTGAGGGTCAGATAAGGCACCCTTCCCTGGAGTGACAAGCCAGAAACCTAGTGGCAGGTTGACCACATTGGCCCACTTCCTCCATGGATAGGACAACGAATTGTCCTCACTTGAGTAGAAACCTTTTACGGTTATGGATTTGCTATTCCTGGATTTAATGCTTCTTCCAAAACCGCCATCTGTGGATTTACAGAATGCCTGATGCACCATCATAGTTTTCCACACATTGTTGCTTCTACCAAGGAACTTCTTTCATAGCCAGAGAAGTGTGGCAGTGGACCCATAATCATAGAATCCATGGGTATTAGTACATGGCCCACCATCCTGAAAGCTGAAATGATCATTTGATGACACAGTCACAATATCTTAATAGATTGTAGGAGCCTGGAGAGTTGGGTCAGGGTTCTCCAAAAGGCAGCACATACTTTGAATCAGTTTCCCTTGGTCACTTTGAACTTCTAATGTCCTTAAACAAATAGGTTAAAAAAGAAAGAACAGGGTTAGGAAGTGTGATTGATAGTGATTTCTATGGGGAAATTAGATTGCTTCTCCACAATCAAGGTAAAAACGATTATGTCTGTTGTACAGGGAATCCTTTAGGGTCTCTCTTGATGCTACCATGTCATGTGGTTGTGGCTTTACAAAGATAGTTATGCCATGTTAGTTATAATTGTGACCTAGTTAAATATATGATGCATTTGTAATTGTACGTGGTATAGTTATATTATATTTAACTGTTGTTATAACCTTGTTTTCATTTGAAAATTAACCATGGCAAAAAGAGATATGCTTGTGTGCCAAGCTTACAAGTAGTAGACTTTTGATGGCAAATTTTGGTTATCAGCTTGACTATACCTGGAATGAACTATGATCCAGAAATGGAGAACACAGGTATCATATACATTTTCCTTGATTTTAAGTGGGTGGACCCAATTCTAGTCTGGACTTTTAAGGTAAGGAAACTAGTATCTTTAACCTGGGTCTTGAGCTAGGAGGAGACACTTTGATTTTTGGCCACATTTTGTTTGAATTCTATATAAGGACATGAGAGAAGAAAGCTTTTCTTCTTTGCCTGTTTGCTAGCACATTGCTAGCAATTCAACTATTTTGCTAGCTTTAGAGCAAAGTGCTTCAGGATTCCAGCAGCTGAAAATAGACTGACACATCCAAATATATATATAAAGTTTGGCTACCTTAGAGATCTTTAACTAATACACAATGCAACTAAAATTAGCTTTGTAGGTAGTTTCCATAAACTCTTCTCACTAATTCTCTAAGGGAATTAAATATTAGCTTTTCCACTAAGGTATGAGAAAACACTGAAAATGAGAAACATATACACCATTATGAGAGTATCAGTGAAGATCTAAATTCTGCAAACATGGGACTTTTCTTTTAACATTAAAAGTCATTCAAAAAATCAGTCTAATCTTTGACGTGAATAAGGTTGTTAAAAATATTTAGAAGACTGATTTATTTTGACTAATTTTTTTATCAAGGAATTAAAAGGCGATGTAATGTGTTCTTCTCTTATGTTACTTGCATCCTTTAGACATAGGACACTATTTGTTCAAATAGTTTGCTGAGGAAATGCATATGGTTTATGGTTATGGACACTATATAACCTATGCTTTTATCCTAATGTAGTTACAGTCCTGAAGCAATTATTCTTTTCAGATTTTCAATAGTCAGTACTTTATTGTCTTTTTATTTTTGAGATATTCCCATTGTTATAGTAGAAACAATTGTTCATGAAAAGCTGTAGAAAACTATTTTACTTCTCTCTTGATAGTTTGGAGGAAGGTATTGCTGTGCACCTTCAGATATTCTTCTGACTGCTTGCTGAAAGTTGTCTACCTTGTATATTTTCATAACTTCTGGAGTTCAACTAAAGCAATTTCACTGATGAATTATCTGGAGCACAAAAGATCAAGGCTAAAGTCAGTAATTTTATATTAGCAAATTAATTTATTTCTTCTTGTTTCTACAATGTTCAAGTAATAATAATCATGTGTAATGTAATATTATATACCTGTGTATTTTCCCTGAAAGTATCATTAAACTCAAAGCATATGAAAGTTTTTATATTTACAGTGCAAGAGAAAATCCAAAGATAAAATTATTGGATAAAGGGATTGCTCAGCTCTCAGGAGTATGTATTGCTCTTGCAGATGACCCCCAAGTTCAATTCTGTACACTCAATTCAAGGAGCCCATAATTCCAGTAATTTGACCTGCATGAGAATCCTGTTGTGGATTTGGCCTAATGTTTCTTGTGTTATGTTAATTTGATCCCCAATATTGGACAAGGATCTATACATCACCATGTAAGATGCTGAGAGACACTGCTCCCAGTTGGTTTTGATTGGTAAATAAAGTTGCCAGCAACAAATGTCTGGACCTGGAGAAAGAGGGGGTACTTGTGGGACATTTAAGATTTCTGGGCAAGGAACTCAGGAGGAACAGAAGAGGAACAGCCGCCATGCCAGGGAGGGGAGGATACATCACATTTGAGGGGTACATAAGGTAAAAGGCACAGAAGTCACGTAGGTGCTGGAGAATGCAACCAAGGAGGCTGCTGGTCTGGGTACAAAACAGCAAAGTTAGAATAAAGATTTTCATAAGTAATAACTCAGGAATATCAGAGGAGGGTACATCAGCAACGTGCAATTAGAAAGAGGCCCAGACATTGAGTGTTAAAGATATATTAAAATATAAATGTTGTGCACGTGTGCGTGCGCGTGTGCGCGCTTTTCATTCAGGAATCAAGATCATTGAGGTGGGTAGCAAGGAGAAGAATTAACTGGATACTGCTTCAGAATCTGATTCCTTTATTCTCTATTTACATGTCTACCCATGTGCACATATTAACACAGAGATTTTTCACTCCCAAACTTCATGCTACATAATGAACATAGTATGTTGTGTTATCAATCCATATTGAATAAGACATAACACTCTTCTTCTCAGTGCAGGAAAGCTTCTTCTCTGCTTGTCTCTATTTGCTTTTACTTCACTGACATTTATTATGTGTAAGGAAGATAGTAATTATAATATTTCTATAACTGAAATTTGTACCTAATTTTGTCCTCTCATTAATTCCATCTTTACAGCTTGCTTTCCTTTTAATTAAAACTATCTATACTATAGAGAGTAAATGAAATAATAGAAAGATCCTGTTACGCATAATGAAGATTCATCTCTTTCTTTGTAGAGGTTCTGTGGTAGTTTGAGTATGTTTGACCCAGGGAATAACACTATTAAGAGGTCTGGCCTTATTTGAAAGAAGCGTGTCACTGTGGGAGTCCACTTTAAAACCCACCTCCTAGCCGCCTAGTCATCTTGTAGCAGCCTTCAGATAAAGAGGTAGAACTTTTTCTGGTCTTGCTCAATGCCTGCTGGAAACTGTCATGCTCCCATCTTGGTAATAATGTAAGCCAACTGCAAAAAATTGTTGTCCTTACAAGAGTTGCTTTGGTCATGTCTGTTTACAATGGTAAACCCTAACTAAGACAGGTTCTAATCGAATTATGAACCTTCTATCACTGACTCCCACATATAAAACTAATAAGTCTAAATTTTTCTCAATACTTTAGTTTCATGCTAAAATGTTGAATTATTTTGGCTGAGTACTCTATCACATTATATATACATATATAATTATGCAAACTAGCACACTAGAAATAGTTTTCTATTTTATATAAACAAGTAACAACCATTTCTTTTTTTGTTTATTTAAAAAACATTTCTTTAAGACAGATAAATTGGAACAATTAAAAATGGTCAGCATATGCGAACAAATATGAATATAAAATATTTTGGTTTTTTGTCATATTTTTCCTGATGTCCATTTTTAATTGACTAAGAAGCATACCCACAAATTAAATATTTATTATTTCATTTTCTTAAATGATATAAGGTATATAAGACACTACTGTGATGGTTTGAATAAGAGTAGCCCAAGTAGGATCATATCTTTGAACGCTTAACCAACAGGGAGTTAATGCACAATTTGAGATTAGGAGGTGTGGCCTTGTTGGTATAGGATTTGACATTCTCTATAAGTCTTTTACTGGGGATGGGCTTTGAGGTTTCAAAAATCCCACACGAGGCCCATTATCCATCTCTCTCTATCTACTCATTGAGCATGAGGATGTGAAGCTTTCAGCTACTGATCAAACACTGTAAATACCACCATGGTCCATGCAATGCTGCCCACCATGATGAAAATAACTATGCATCTGGAACTGTAAGAAAGCCCTCAAAATACATGCTTTTCTTTATAAAAATTACCCTGGTTACAGTTTCTCTTCACAGCAATAAGACACTAAGACAAATACTCTTGAAATGGAACACCTATTTATAAAAGATGATGTTAACAATAGAATATTTAGTTATTTCTTTTGTCAGGGTTGCTATATATCTCCATGTTACTAGTTGTGTACTCATGTTGCCATTGATATACTTCAATCTATCTTGAGAAATCCTTAAGCTCTTCTTCTTCTCTCTCTCTCTCTCTCTCTCTCTCTCTCTCTCTCTCTCTCTGTGTGTGTGTGTGTGTGTGTGTGTGTGTGTGTGTGTGTGTGTGCCCAGAACACAGCTTTTTAAAATTCATCAGAATTTGAAAGGTATTGTGAAATAAAATATTAAAGAATAAAGAATGTCACATCAGCATTAGAAATTAGTTATAATTTTGCATTGAGTAATTTTATTTACTTTTCTGTTATATGTTAAATAAAATGAATGTTCAATAAGTGACTACTTATAAGGATAATATTAATGTTCATTTTGTAAACAGAACTCACTGAACAACTCCTTCTGATGAAAAACACAGGCTAGCAGCCTATAGAACATAAGCCGGGTTCTAGGGTAATGATCTCCTGTTGTTTGTTCTGTTCTTTAAGGAACAGATTTTATTCATGACTGGACAAGTTCCATTCAAAACAAAAACAGAGAGCCCTTGCCTTGAAAATTTAACACAAATGAGCCAAGTTGAGTGTGTTCTTTTAAAAACAACAATGAAATGATTGACCTTCTGTTATTTAGAGTATTTTTTCATTTTTTATTTTGAGTATGTTATGCTGTTTAGGTATTACTGGCATCTTGTATATGTTCAGAATTCACAATTTATCATGGTGACATAAATGGTCCTTTGAGTGGGTAATTGTTCATTTTTAAATACAAACTTACATATAGCCAGATAGCAGAAATTAAATGAAAATATAAATGAAGTACTAAAAAGGCAAATATTAGAATTTCTTTAAAAGTTTAAGAATTTACTATTTTTTATTTTTATTGAAAATAGATTTTTTTGTCATATATTATATTCTGATTATGGTTTCCCACCTGTCTATCTCTTTCAGTTACTTTCCACCTCCCCATCCATTCAGACTCACATCCTTTCTGTTTTTCACTAGAAAACACTCTTCTCAGGGAATAAAATAATAGTAAAAACTATCATAATAGCACAAAACAGAAGGAGAAGAGTCCAAAGATACATGCAAGAAATAAATAAAGATGAATAGACCCACTTTATCTCATGTTCAGGAATCCCATAAAAGTGAAAAACTGGATGTCAAAATATAGTAGGGAAGAGAGAGAATAATAAGAAAAAAGAAAAGTAAAAGCCATGGTAGGACATTATGAGACCAAGCATCTCTAAATATGCCTTTGAGTTCTTTTTTTCTTGGCTGTCTTTTGCTTGTCATGCAGTCTACCCTTAAGATTAGTTTGATGTCCACAGTGAGTCTTCCATTAAGTGAACATTTATTCTTTACAAGTCCTTACAAATTGGAGATAGATCCTGGGTTAGTGTCTTACTTAGGGTTATACTGCTATGAACAGACACCATGACCAAGACAACTCCTCGTATAAAAGACGACATTTAATTAGGGCTGGTTTATAGGTCATAGGTTCAATCTGTTGTCATCAAGGCAGGAGCATGGCAGGGTGCAGGCAGGGATGATACAGGAAGAACTGAGACATCTACATCTTCTTCTAAAGCCTTCTGGGAGCTAAAACAAGAGTCTTAAAGCCTAGGCACTAGGCTAGATATTTTTTCCAACAAGGACTTCTAATAATGCCACTTACTGGGCCAAGCATATTCAAATCATCACATAACTTCCTTGGCCCTCATAGATTTGTTTAGACATATGAGTCTATGGGGGCCATACTTAAACATAGCACCATATAGAATACACTTAGTCCAATTCAAAATTTCCCACAGCCTATAGCAATCTGAACACGATTAAAAGTCGAAAGTTCAAAGTCTCTTCTTGGATTCATCCTGTCACTTAACTGTAATCCCCAGAGAAGGACAGGAAAACAGCTGGCCAAACCCCAAACCATGCATCTCCATGCTTGAGGTCAAAAAAGTCTGCAGATATCCAACTCCTTTTTCATCATTATTGATTGTAACAAATTTTTTCTCCTGTTCAGGATCTACTTTCTTGTTAGCAGCTTTCTACAACAGATACCTCAGAGCTCAGGAATCTAAATTATCTTGTGGTCTCCAAGGCAATTTCAATGTTAAAGCTTCTTGTTCCAATGTCTTGATTTTTACACATGAACTTCTGGGCTCCTTCAAAGGGCTTGGGTCCCATTTCCAGCTTTGCCTTCTGTAGTAGTCTAGGCTCTGATTGACCACAATCCACTTCTGCTTGGATGATTATCTCTTCTTGGAATCATCCCATAATACTGGGATCTGCATTACACTGGCGTCATTCACTGCAACTAGGCTTCATCAATAACTTCTCATAGGCTCTCTTCAAGGTTCCACACCTCAACTTCTTTGCATAACCCCTTGACTCCTGGGTAATTGATGCAATTGAGGTTGCTCTGTCACCAGTGGCCTTCCATGGCCTCTCTCAGTGTCAAGCCTCAGCTGCTCTCTATGACCCTTTCATACGTACAAAACCAGTACCACATGGGTAATTCTTACACATTAGAAAATCCAGCTGCAACAGGACATAAATCTTTGGCTATTTCTGGAACGCAGTTTCTTTGTGCTCTCAGAAAACACTTCCCAGATTTCACCTCAGTGATGATGGCCACTTCGTAATCACTGCTAATTTCTTAGCTCCAGTTAACCAGCATCAATTATCCCAGTAGTTCGTTCTATTCTAGACTCTAAAGCCAGAGCCACATGGTCAAAGTGGCCCAGTTCTGCAGCTTGCTGCATCTGGAAGATGATCCACCTCTTTTTTCTATTACCAGCTTTTTGTTTTAAACCCCCTCATTAGCTAAACATGGCTGCCCTGCAACTTCCTATGTAAATTTGCTTTGTAAATTGACCTTGAACTCAGAGATCTGCAAGGTTCTTTCTCCTGGAATTTAGGTGTTTACCAACACAAGTGTATGTAAGCTCTTCTTCACCTAGAAATTGCTCTCTCCAAGGAGATCACAAATTCAAGGCCAGCCTTGTGGGATTAAAAGTAGGTTCAACAATGTCTGCACCTAAACTTAAATGGGTGGTATCTTGCCTCCATAGTGTCACTCACTTAATGTGTTATCTCCTAGAACATAAGAATCAGCTCCATTCTACTTCCTGGTGCCTCTTTAATATTTGAACCACATATTTTATATTTTCCCTTTCTCACCTTTCTCCTTTTAATTAAAGGCATTTTTTTTTCAGATCCCAGACTACTATAGCCAGCAAAATTCTCAATTACCATATGTGAGGAAACCAAGATATTCCATTAAACCTAAATTGAAACAATATTTTTCCATGATTTCAGCCCTTCAAAGGATAATAGATGGAAAACTCCAATACAAGGAGGGAAACTACACCCTAGAAAAAGCAAGAAAGTAATCTTTGCAACAAACCCAAAAGAAGGGCGCCACACAAACATAATTCCACCTCTAACAACAAAAATAACAGTAAACAATCACTATTCCTTAATATATCTTAACATCAATGGACTCGATTCCCCAATAAAATGACATAAACAGACTGAATATACAAAGAGTACCCAGCATTTTGCCCCATACAGGAAACACAACCCAGTGACAAAAACAGGCATTACCTCAGAGTAAAAGGCTTGAAAACATTTTTTCAAGTAAAATGGCCCCAAGTAACAAGCTGCACTAGCCATTCTAATATCGGATAAAATCATCTTTCAAACAAAACATCAAAAAAAAATTAAGGAAAAAGACATAATACACATCAAAGGAAAAATCCACCTAGATGAACTCTCAGTAGTGAATGTCTGAATTCGAAATGCAAGGGCACCTACATTCATAAAAGAAATTTTACGTAAGCACAAAGCATATATTGCACCACACACAATAATAGTGGGAGATTTCACTCTCAGCAGTGGACAGATTATGGAAACAGAAACTAAACAGAGATACTTTGAAACTAATAGAAGTTATAAACCAAATTAATTTAACAGATATCTATAGAATATTTCATCTTAAACAAAAGAATATACGTTCTTCTCAGAAGCTTCTAGTACCTTCTCCTAAATTGACCGTATAATTGGTAACAAAACCAGCCTCAAGAGATACAAGAGTACTGAAACAATCCAATGCATCCTATCAGATCACCACAGACTAAGGCTGTTCTTCAATAAGAACAAAAACAACAGAAAGCCCACATATGTATGGGAGCTGAACAATGCTTATTCATTAATAACTTGGTCAGGGAAGAAAAAAGGAAGAAATTAAACACTTTTTAGAATTTAATGAAAATGAAGGCACCGCATACCCAAACTTATGGTACACAATGAAAACACTGCTGCAAGGAAAACTCATGTCTCTGAGTGCCTCCAAAAAGAAACTGGGGAGAGCATATACTTACAGCTTGACAGCACACCTTAAAGCTCTAGAACACGTGTCCTTATTATATGTTGGAGCATCTTTTAGGTATATACCCAGGAGTGGTATAGCTGGGTACTCAGGTACTGGAATGTCCAATTTTCTAAGAAACAGCCATACAGATTTCAGAGTGGTTGTATCAGTTTAAAATCCCATCAAAAATGAAGGAGTGTTCATCTTTCTCTACATCCTCACCAGCATCTGCTGTCCCCTGTGTTTTTGATCTTAGCCATTCTGACTTGTGTAAGGTGGAATCTCAGGGTTGTTTTGATTTGAATTTCCATGATGACTAAGAATGCTGAACATTTCTTTGGGTGCTTCTTGACTTTTTGATATCCCTCAGTTGGGAACTCTTTGTTTACCTCTGTACTGCATTTTTAATAGGGTTATTTGATTCTCTGGAGACTAACTTCTTGAGTTCTTTGTATATATTAGTCCTGTATGAGATGTAGGGTAGGTAAAGATCTTTTCCCAATCTGTGGGTTTCCATTTTGTCCTATTTACAATGTCTTTGCCTTACAAATCTTTGCAATTTTATGATTTCCCATTTGTTGATTCTTGATCTTAAAGCATAAGCCATTGGTATTGTGTTTAGGAAATTTTCCCCAGGGCCTATGTGTTCAAGGTTCTTCCCCATTTTCTCTTCTACTAGGTTCAGTATATCTGGTTTTACATGGAGTTCCTTGATCCACTTGGACTTAAGCTTTGTATAGGGCAATAAGAATTGGTCGATTTTCATTCTTCTATATGCTGACATTCAGTTGAGCCAGCAACATTTGTAGAAAATCCTGTATTTTTTCCATTGGATGGTTTCAGCTCCTTTGTCAAAGATCAAGTGACCATACATATATGGATTAATTTCTGGGATTGCAATTCTATTCCACCGATCTACCTGCATGTCTCTGTACCGATACCATGCAGAATTTTTTTTTTTATCATGATTACTTGATAATACATTTTGAGGTCAGGGACAGTAATTCTCCCAAAATTTCTTTTATTGTTGAGAATAGTTTTTGCTATCCTGGGCTTTTTGTTATTCCAAATGAATTTGTAAATTGCTCTAACTCTATGAAGAATTGAGTTTGAATTTTTGATGGGACTTGCATTTAATCTTTAGATTGCTTTTGGTAAGGTGGACACTTTTAATATATTGCTCCTGCCAATCCATGAGCATGGGAAATCTTCTGAGAACTTCTTCAATTTCTTTTATCAGAGACTTGAAGGTCTTGTCATAGAGAACTTTCACTTACTTGGTTAGAGTCACACCAAGTTGTTTTATATTATTTGTGACTATTGTGAATGGTATATATTCCCTAATTTCTTTTCAGACTGTTTATCCTTTGAGTAGAGGAAGGCTACTGATTTGTTTGAGTTAATTTTATATCAGGCTGCTTTGCTGAAGTTGTTTTTCAAGTTTAGTAGTTCTCTGATGGAACTTTAGGTATTGCTTAAGTCATATCATATCATCTGCAAATAGTGATATTTTTACTTCATCCTTTCCAGTCTGTATCCTTTTCACCTCTTTTTCTTTTCTAATTGCTCTTGCTAGGATTTAAGTACCATAATGAATAGGTAGGTAGAGAGTGTGACTCATTGTCTAGTCCCTGATTTTAGTGGGACTGTTTCAAGTTTCTTTTCATTTTGTTTAATGTTGGCTACTGATTTGTTGTACATTGCTTTTACTATGTTTTGGTTTGAGCCCTGAATTCCTAATCATTTAACATAAAGGAGTGTTTAATTTTGTCCACTGCTTTCTCAGTATCTAATGAGATGATCATGTGTTTTTTTTTCCCAGTGAGTATAGATAACCTCCTAGGGTGGGAGTTTCAAGGCTGGATTTGTATATAGATACTCCTAAATTTAGTTTTATTACATAATATCTTATTTTTCCATCTATGTTGATTTAATGTTTTACTAGATATGATAGTCTAGGCAGGCATCTGTTATCTCTTAGAATCTGCAGCCCATGTGTTCAGGCACTTCTACCTTTTGGAGTCTCCAAGGATAAATTGGGTGTAATTCTAATAGGTCTCTTGTCCCTTTCAGCTTTTAATAGTCTTTCTTTGTATATATGTTTAATGTTTGCTTATAATGTGTCAAGTGACTTTCTTGTTTGTTGAAATGATGTGGTATTTTGTAATGCTTCTTATACCTTCATATGCATCTCCTTCTTGAAATTAGAAAAACTTTTTTCCTATGATTTTGTCAAAAACTTTTTCTGGATGTTTGCACTTGGTTTCTTCTACGTCCTTCATATCTATGAATTTTAGGTTTGGTCTTGTCATCATGTCAAAAATTATTTGAATGTTTTGTGACAGTGGTGGATACAAGAATATTTAGCTATCAGCTTTCTGTGAAGTAGATTCCTTTTCTGCAATTAATGTTGATTTCCTTGCAAATGCATTCAATAAAGGAAATTACAATCTACTAAGATGATATGAATAATTTAACACAATTCTGGAAAATTTAAGGATGCCCAAATGACAATATCATGAAATGACTTCAATACTCAGTGATAAAATATTATGTAGTAATCCATGTTTAATCTCACACTATTTAAATATAATAGAGTCAATTAATTTTATTCATGCTTTAATAATAATAGTTCACTGATTAGAGCTAGATTAACTTTCCTACACTGTACTTACAAATAAAAGCAGAGATGATTATTTTGTATTATTTTCCTTGAGTCTATAAAATTCTCAGAAACTTACAAATAACTTTTCAGATCATTGTCTAGAATTGTGATCCAATTTTGAGAAAAGTCAACAAGAGTTAACATTTTAGCGATTTTCAATGTATTCACAACATTGTATAATTACCACAGCTGTCTACATAAGACAAAATTTGTGAAGCAGAGTTCTTATTCAACAGTAAATCTCCCTGTTTGAAGCCATGAAATATATTTTTATGTAATCTGTATTCCTGGATTTGTCTGCTCCATGCACTGCACATACATGGAACTATACAACATGTAGATGGCTGCTACTTCTCTTTCTTTAATTTAGCATATTTTTAATACTACTCATGTTGTGAACATTTAAGTTACATTCTTTGATTATGCAAAAGCATAACTTTCTAATGTATAAAAATAGATGATTAATTTGTTGATCTACTACTGGAGATCTGTGCTTGTTCATATATGGTGAGTGTGAATGAAGTTGTTATGGTTCCATGGGATGTTATCTTAACAATATTTCTAATGATTTATGTTTGCACCAAATAGTGAAACTATTAATTTTGGTGATAACTCAGCTTCAATTCTGGACATTAAACAAATCAAAATCCAAATCAGATTTACTCTTCTATAATTCTATCATCAACATAAGGGCTTTCCATCCATGTGTCATGTATGCCCCCAGGGCTTCTTTCCAAATTTTATGACATTACTTTTCTTTAAAGTATAATTCTCTTCTCATTGATTTTTCACAGCTTCCTTGTCAAAAATCAATTGGCCATAGATAATGGTTTTCATTTATTAAACCCCTTTTTAAGTTCAGTAATTCAAATTATCAACAACCCAAAGAGAGCATTTATTCTTGATTATTCTAGCCTATATTAAGTTTATAGTTAGGATGTACAGAAAATTGAATTTTTTTTAAAATTTTATTGTTATTGCATTTCCAATATATTATAAGATGATTTTTGTCTAAATGCAAAAAAAGGCACCTAATATTTTGGTAAGGACTAGAATGAGTGCAATGATGAATGTGGTAGACTCCTGACATATTAGCAAAACCATGCCTTCAAATCCATGTACATATGTAAACTTTTCATCAAATCTTGCAATATGTAATGATATTTTATAGCTTTCAGTGTAGAAGTCTTCAAAATAGTATGTTAAAAATATTGAAATTTTTTGTATCACATTGTATGAATATTTCTTGAATTTTCTTTTTTTTTTTAAAGTTTTATAAAGAACAACATTTAATTGGGGTGGACTTACGGGTTCAGAGGTTCATTATCATCAAGATGGGAGCATGGCAACATCCAGGCAGTCATGGTGCAAGAGGGGCTGAGAGGGGCATCACTCAAAGGAAGGTAGGAATAGACAGAGCGTCCTCAGGCAGCTAGGGAAAGGGTCTCTAAGCCCACCCTCACAGTGGCACACTTCTTGCAACAAGGTCACACCTTCCAGTAGTTCCACTTTCTGGGCCATGCACATGCAAACCATCACATTCCACTCCCTTGCCTCCATAGGCTTCTTCAATCACATAAGTCTAGGGAGGTCATTGTATGAATATTTTTCTTTTCTTTTCTTTTCCTTTCTTTTGTTTAAGAGAGAACATTGTGATTTGTTTCTGCTTAAGTATCTTTCCTTACTTGTATTATTTCTTAGTAACATTAAAGTTTTTTTTATTGGATATTATTTCCTTATTTACATTTCAAATGTTATTCCCTTTCCCAGTTTCCTGTCCATAGGCCCTCTCTCCCCTCACCCTCACCCTCACCCTAAGGGTGTCCCCCATGACATTCCCCTGCACTGGGAGTCCGATCGTGGCAGGACCAAGGACTTCCCTTTCCACTTGTGCACAAACAAGGCTATTCTCTGGTACATATGCAGTTGGAGCCCTGAGCCAATCCATGTATTATCTTTGGGTAGCAGTTTAGTCCCTGGAAGCTCTGTTTGTTTGTTGTTTTTATGGGGTTGCAAGACCCTTCAGCTCCTTCAATCCTTCCTCTAACTCCCCCAAAGGGGGTCCCATTCTCAGTTCAGGGGTTTGCTGTTAGCGTTCGCCTCTGTATTTGACATGCTCTGGTTGTGTCTTACAGACAAAAGCCTAGTAAAACTGTCCTCTGAGAGGTTCTATCCACTAGCCAATGGAAAGAGATAGACAAACTCACACCAAACTTTAGATGGAATTCAGGAGTATTAGAGAAGAGTTAGAAGAAGATCTTAAGAGGACAGGAACTCCATAGGAATACCAATAGAGTCAACCAACCAGTATCCTTGAAGGCTCCCAGAGACTGAATCACCAACTGAAGAGCAAGTCTCGGCTGGAGCTAAGACACTGCCCATAGAGAGCAGATGAGCAGTTTGGTTTTCATGTGGCTTGTCCAACAACTGGAGCAGGGGCTGTCCCTGAGTCTGTTGCCTGCCACTGGATCTGATGCACCTACATGAACAGCCTTGTCTGGTCTCAGTGGGAAATGATATAATTAACCCTGCAGTAACTTGATGTGCAAGGAAGGGGTAGAGTAGTTAGTATGTAGGGAGTAACACCCAGGGAGTAGTGGGAGTGGCTTCCCCCATTGAAAGAGAATTAGAAAGCAGGATGGGGGAGGGGGACTTGTATGGGATGTTGTGGGAGGAGAAGTACTGATATTGGGTTGTGGCATGGAGAGAAATTTCCTAAACCGAACTACAGTGGCTCAGGCCCTAACATCAACAGCTGATAAATGGGACTTCATGAAACTGAAAAGCTTTTGTAAGGCAAAAGACAGAGTCAATAGAACAAATCAGCAACCTACAGATTGGGAAAAATTTTTTCTCTAACCCCACATCCGATAGAGTGCTAATATCCAAAATATCTAAAGAACTCAAGAAACTAATCTCCAAAAAACCAAACAACTTAATCAAAAACTGGGTTATAAAACAAAATGGGAAATACTGTTTTGAAATGTATAGAAATGTTGAAAGTGCTTAGTTATCAAGGAAATGAAAGTCAAAGCTATGATAAGGTTTGACCTTGTACCAATGAGAATGGCTAAGATCAAATCTCAGGTGACAGCACATGTTGTTGAGGATGTGGAGAAAGAGGAAAACTCCTCCATTGCTGATGGGCTTGCACACTAACATGACCACAGTGGAAATCAATTAGAAGTTCATCAGAAAATTGAAAATAGATCTGAAGATTCTGCTATACTATTCCTGGACATATACTCAAAAGATGCCCCACAATACTACAGGGGTATTTGCTTTATCATGTTTATAGCAGCCTTATTTGCAATAGCCAGAACAACATTTGAAACAACTCAAATGTTACACAAATGAAGAATGGATAGAAAAAAATGTTGTTCATTTATACAACAGAATACTATTCAGCTATTAATAATGATGACATCATGAGTTTTACAGGCAAATGAATGGAACAAGAAGATATCATCCTAAGTGAGGTTCCTCAGACTCAAAAGGATATGCATGGTATATACTCATTGATAAGTGGATATCAGTCAAAATGTACAGAATACCTAGGATAAAACTCATACACCATAAGAAATTTAGCAAGCAAAAAGGTCTAAGTGAGGCTGCTTCAATCCCACTTCAGAGAAAGATGAAAGCAGTCATGGGATGTAGAGGGAGGGAGGAATCTGAGTGACTGGAAGGAAATGGAGGGGGAAGGCAGAACTTAATCAGATATGGGGGACAAAGAGAAGAAAGAAGTCTTGAGAGCCAGCAGAATGAATGGAAATATCCAACCTTCAGGCTGGTGTTGTAGAATGTAGGGGAGACATTCTAGAAAGTAACAGAGATGTGGGAGGTGAGAGACCCACAGGACTCCAAGGGTAAAACCTCAGATGAAATGCCCTACAGAGGGGAAAGGGAACTCATAGAATCTACATCTAGTAGAAAACCAGGGCATCAAATGGAGGAATGGAGTTGCAATCCCACAATCAAAAACTCTGACTAGCATCTCCTTTCACACCCTGTAAGATGGTATTCCTATCTAAAAGAACTACAGGGACAAAAATGGAGAAGAGAATGAGGGAAAGGAGGTCCAGTGACCAGCCCAACTTGGGATCCATCTCAAGGGGAGGCTAAATGCCTGACATTATTACTGATGCTATGGTGTGCTAACAGAGAGGAGCCTAGCACCGCTGTCCTCTGAGAAGGTCAACACGCATCTGATTAACACAGATATGCAGATAATTACACCCAATCATTGGACTGAAGTCAAGGAACCCTGGGGTTAAATTATGGAAAGGCTGGAAGAAGATGAGGAGGATGGCCACTGCAGAAGAACACCAGCGTTTCAACTAACCTGGGCCTCTGAGATCTCTCAGACACTGATCCAGGAAGCATACATGAGCTAGTCCAAGACCCCTGACACATATATAGCAGAGTACTGTCTGCTGTGGCATAAGCAGGAGAAGATGTGCAAAACTCTCAAGAAACTTGAGGTTCTAAGGAGTTAGGAGTCCCTGGGGAGTTGGGGGGATGGGAGGCACCCTCTTGGAGACAGGGGGAAGAAGAACTGTGATAAGGAACTTTGGGAGAGGACACGGGGAGAAGGAAAAAAGGCTAGACTGTAAAAATATAAATGTAGTTTAAAAAACATCAAAGATTAGAATGATGGTTACCAGGAACTGATATTACCGAGGGTGAAAGAGATGCTAGTCAAAGATATAAAATTTCAAGTATAAGATTAAGTATTAGATAATGTACTAAAGATAATGGTGCACCATGTTCTTATATTTCTAAACAGTTTAATAAAATTTAGCATTGTTGTAGATTAAAAAAAACTTATTTATTATTATCCACTCTTAAATATTTAAGTTTTATATCTTTTAAATTTTCATTTTAACTTTCATTTATGAAATAACTGTTAATTTAATAAGATGTGTATAGGTTGACATGACTCCACAGCTCTCTGTACCCAAATCCCATGGGGGAGAAAACTGGACTCTCAGAAGCGCAGATAATCCTGACAGCTCAGGAGAGACTACCACTTCTTCTCCAATTCTTGGCCTAAGAGGAACCCAGGACCCAGGAGCACTCTGGGACAGGATCCTTTTGGGTTCTGACTGCACCTGGAGCTGACCCTGTGACACAGCGCTCTGTACCTGGAGCCCCTGGGTAGAGAGTGGGACTCTCAGAAGTCAGACAATCCTAAGAGCACAGGGAAGACCACCACTTCTGCTCCCATTCCTAGCCCAAGAAGAACCAGACTGGAGCCTTCTGGACACAGGAACTTAGGAAGAGTCAGGGACAGGAACCTTTTGGTCTCTGCCTGAGCCCAGAGATGAAAGTCAGCCTCCAGGAACTCTGACACACCTGAGAGCAGAGGTAAGACCACCACTGTTACTCAGAGGGACCCACCTGGAGCCCTAAGGACACAGGAACTCAGGAGCAGTCTGGGACAGGATCCTTATGGTTTCTGTCTGTGCTGGGAGTTAACCTAGTCCCACAGCTCTCTGTACCTAAATTCAGTGAGGGGAGAGAGCTGGACTCTTAGAAGTCTGGAAATCCTGAGAGATTAGGGGAGAACACCACTTGCTCACATTCTCGGCTCAAGAAGAACTCTTCTGGAGCCCTCTAGACACAGGAATCTAGGAGCAGGCAGTCTGGGACAGGATCTTTCTGCTTCTTGCCTGTGCCCAGAGCTGAGCCTGTGACAGCTCTCTGTACCCAGATACCATTGGTAGAAGGCCAGTCTCCAGGAGTGCTGACACACAAGATTACAGGAGGGCAAAGACAGCAAGACCAACTAATACTATAGAAAACCAGTGGACAAGAGGCAACCTCAGGAACCTAAGCAACATAAACCAAGACTATTTGCCATCATCAGAGCCCAGTTCTCCCACCAAAGCAAATACTGGATATCCAAACACACTAGAAAAGCAAGACTTGGATTTAAAATCAAATATCATAATGATAGAGAACATTAAGAAGGGTATGAATAATTTCCTTTAAGAAATACAGGACAATTCACATAAACAAGTAGAAGCCCTTAGAAAGGAAACACAAAAATCACTAAAAGAATTAGAGGAAAACACAACCAAACAGGTGAAGGAATTGAACAAAACTGTCCAGAATCTAAAAGTGGAACTAGAAACAGTAAAGAAATCACAAAGGAAGACAATTACAGAGATAGAAAAACCTAGGAAAGAGATCAGGAGTCATAATGGAAGCATCACCAACAGATTATAAAAGATAGAGAGAAACCCAGGGACAGAAGATACTGTAGAAAACATTGACATGCCATCAAAGAAATTGCAAAATACAAAAAGCTCCTAACCCAAAACATCCAGGAAATCCAAGACAAATGAGAAGATCAAATGTAAGGATAATAGGTATAGAAGAGAGTGAAGATTCCTAACTTAAAGGGCCAATAAACAGTTTCAACAAAAAGAAAGAGATGCCCATAAACATAAGAGAAGCCTACAGAACTCCAAACAGATTGGACCAGAAGATATAATCCTTCTGTCACATAGTAGTCAAAACACCAAATGCACAAAACAAGAAAAAATATTAAAAGCAGTAAGGGAAAAAGGTTAAGTAATATATAAAAGCAGACCTACAGAATTATACCAGAGTTCTCACCAGAGACTATAAAAGTCAGAAGATCCTGGCAGATGTCATACAAACAGATAAAGAACACAAATGCCAGCCCAGGCTACTAAATCCAGCAAAACTCTCAATTAACATAGATGGAGAAACCAAGATATGCCATACAAACCAAATTTTCACAAATTCTTTCCACAAATCCAGCCCTACAAATAATAATAGATGGAAAACTCAAACACAAGTAGGAAAACTATACCAGAGAAAAAGCAACAAACTAATCTTTTTGCAACAAAACAAAAAGAAGATAGCCAAACAAACATAATTCTACCTCTAACAACAAAAATATCAGGAAACAAAAATCACTAATCCTCTATAACTCTTAATATCAATAGACTCAATGTCCCAATAATAAGACATAGACTAACAGACTGCATAAGTAAAGAGGATTGAGCATATTGCTGCATACTGGAAACACACCTCAGGGAAAAGACAGACACTACCTCAGAGTAAAAGGCGAACAGTAAATTTCCAAGCAAATTGTCTGAAGAAACAAGATAGTGCAGTCATTCTAATATTGAATAAAATCAACTTTGCACCAAAAGTTATCAAAAAAGATAGGGAAAGGTACTTCATATTCATCAAAGGAAAAATCCACCAAGATGAACTCTCAATCCTGATTATCTATGCTGTTAATGAAAGGGCACCTACCTTAATAAATGAAACCTTACTAAAACTCAAAACACACATTGAACTTCACACGATAATAGTGGGAGACTTCAACACCTATGCTCAGACATGGACAGATCATGGAAACAGAAAATAAACAGAGACAGAGAGAAACTAAAAGAACTTATGACTCAAATGGATTTAACGTATATCTATAGTACATTTCATCCTAAAACAAAAGAATATACTTTCTGCTCAGCACCTCATGGTGCCTTATTCAATATTGACCATATAATCTGTCACAAAAGAGGCCTCAACAGATACAAGATTGAAATAATACAATGCATCCTATCAGATCACCATGGACTAAGGCTGGTGTTCAATCACAAGAAAAACAACAGAAAGTCTACATACATGGGGAAGATGAACAATGTTCTACTCAATGATAACTTGGTCAAGTCAGAAAAAAGAAAGAAATTAAAGACCTTTTAGAATTTAATGAAAGTTAGTGTACAACATACCCAAACTTATAGGACACAGTGAAAGCAGTGTGAAGAGGAAAAAATCATAGCTCTGAGTGCCTACAAAAAGAAACTGGAGAGAGTATACATTAGCAGCTTGCCAGCATACCTAAAAGCTCTAGAACAAAAAGAAGCAAATATACCCAAGAGGAGTAGACAGCAAGAAATAATAAGACTCAGGGCTCACATCAACCAAATAGAAACAAAAAGAACTATATAAAGAACAAAATCAAATGGAAAAAAGATAGCATTTTCAGCAAATGGTGCTGGTTCAACTGGAGGGCAACATGTAGAAGAATGCAGATCGATCCATGCTTATCACCCTGTACAAAGCTTAAGTCCAAGTGGATCAAGGACCTCCACATCAAACCAGATACACTCAAACTAATAGAAGAAAACTAGGGCAGCGACTCGAACACATGGGCACTGGAAAAAATTTCCTGAACAAAACACCAATGGCTTATGCTCTAAGATCAAGAATCGACAAAAGGGATCTCATAAAACTGCAAAGCTTCTATAAGGCAAAGGACACTGTGGTTAGGACAAAACGGCAACCAACCGATTGGTTAAAGATCTTTACCAATCCTACAACAGATAGAGGCCTTATATCTAAAATATACAAAGAACTCAAGAAGTTAGACCGCTGGGAGACAAATAACCCTATTAAAAAATGGGGTTCAGAGCTAAACCAAGAATTCACAGCTGAGGAATGCTGAATGGCTGAGAAACACCTAAAGAAATGTTCAACATCTTTAGTCATAAGGGAAATGCAATCAAAACAACCCTGAGATTTCACCTCACACCAGTGAGAATGGCTAAGATCAAAAACTCAGGTGACAGCAAATGCTGGCAAAGATGTGGAGAAAGAGGAACACTCCTCCATTGTTGGTGGGATTGCAGACTGGTACAACCATTCTGGAAATCAGTCTGGAGGTTCCTCAGAAAATTAGACATTGAATTGCCTGAGGATCCAGCTATACCTCTCTTGGGCATATACCCAAAAAGATGCCCCAACATATAAAAAAAGACACTTGCTCCACTATGTTCATCGCAGCCTTTATTTATAATAGCCCAGAAGCTGGAAAAGAACCCAGACGCCTTCAACAGAATGGATACAGAAAATGTGTACATCTACACAATGGAATATTACTCAGCTATCAAAACAACGACTTTAGGATATTTGAGGCAAATGGTCGGAACTGGAAAATATCATCCTGAGTGAGCTAACCCAATCACAGAAAGACACACATGGTATGCACTCATTGATAAGTGGCTATTAGCCCAAATGCTTGAATTACCCTAGATGCCTAGAACAAATGAAACTCAAGACGGATGATCTCAAGATGGATGATCAAAATGTGAATGCTTCACTCCTTCTTTAAAAGGGGAACAAGAATACCCTTGGCAGGGAGTAGAGAGGCAAAGATTAAAACAGACACAGAAGGAACACCCATTCAGAGCCTGCCCTACATGTGGCCCATGCATATACAGCCACCCAATTAGACAAGATGGATGAAGCAAAGAAGTGCAGGCCAACAGGAGCCGGATGTAGATCTCTCCCGAGAGACACAGCCAGAATACAGAAAATACAGAGGCGTATGCCAGCAGCAAACCACTGAATTGAGAATAGGACCCCGTTGAAGGAATCAGAGAAAGAACTGGAAGAGCTTGAAGGGGCTCGAGACCCCATATGTACAACAATGCCAAGCAACCAGAGCTTCCAGGGACTAAGCCACTACCCAAAGACTATACATGGACTGACCCTGGACTCTGACCTCATAGGTAGCAATCAATATCCTAGTAAGAGCACCATTGGAAGGGGAAGCCCTGGGTCCTGCTAAGACTGAACCCCCAGTGAACTAGATTGTTGGGGGGAGAGCGGCAATGGGGGGAGGATGGGGAGGGGAACACCCATAAAGAAGGGGAGGGGGGAGGGGGATGTTTTCCCGGAAACCGGGAAAGGGAATAACAAGAACAAAATCAGAAGTTGGTTCTTTGAAAAAAATCAACAAGATAGATAAACCCTTAGCAAGATAAACCATAGAGCACAGAGCAAGTATCCAAATTTACAAAATCAGAAATGAAAAGGGAGACATAACAAAAGAATCAAAGGAAACTGAAAACATAATCAGATCTACAACAAAAGCTTATATTCAACAAAACTGGAAATTCTGAATGAAATGGACTATTTTCTTTTTTTTTAATTTTTCTCACAAGGCATAAAGCTTCATTATTGGAGTAATAGTAGTATTTTTTCATCTTCATTAACTTGGGTATTTCTTATTTACATTTCGATTGTTATTCCCTTTCCTTTTACACAGATACCAGGTACCAAAGTTAAATCAGGATCAGATAAACCATCTGAAGAATTCCATAACTCCTAAAGAAATATAAGCAATTATTAAAAGTCTCCCAACCAAAAAGAGCCCAGGATGTGGTGGGTTTACAGCAGACCTTCATAGAAGGTCTCATATCAATACTTTCCAAACAATTCCAGGAAATAGAAACAGAAGGAACAATACCAAATTCTTTCTATGAAGCCACAATTATGATTATACCAAACCCACATGAAGAACCAACAAAGAAAGAGAACTTTAGACCAATTTTCCTAATGAATGCTGACTCAAACATATACAATAAAATTTTTGCAAACTGATTCCAAATCAACACATCAAAATGATCATCCATCTTGATTAAGTAGGCTTCATCCCAAGAATGCAGGGATGGTTCAATATACTGAAATCCATCAAGGTAATCCATCAATCCACTATATAAACAAATTTGCAGAAAAAAAACCTCATTACATGTTGAGAAAGCATTTGAAAAAATTCAACAAACCTTCATTATAAAAGTCTTGGAAAGACCAGGAATTCAAGGCCCATACCTAAACATAGTAAAAGCAATATATAGCAAACCAGTAGCCAACATCAAACTAAATGGAGAGAAACATGAAGTAATCCCACTAAAATAAGGGACTAGACAAAGCTGCCCACTCTCTCCCTACTCATTCACTAGAGTACTCGAAATCCTAGCCAGAGCAATCAGAAAACAAAAGGTCAAAGGATACAAATTGGAAAGGAAAAAGTCAAAATATGACTCTTTGCAGATGATATCATAGTATACATAAATGACCCCAAAACTCCCATCAGAGAACTCCTAAGAATAATAAAAAAAAAAAAACTTCAGCAAAGTGACTGGATATAACATTAACTCAAACAAATCAATAGCCTTCCTCTACTCAAAGAATAAATAGGATACGAAAAACGTTGAGGAAATGACACTCTTCACAATAGCCACAAATAATATAAAATATTGATGTTACTCTAACCAAGCAAGTGAAATACCTGTGTGACAAGAACATCAAGTCTCTGTAGAAAGAAATTGGAGAAATCAGAATATAGAAAGATCTTCCTTGCTCATGGATTGACAGGATTAATATTGTAAAAATGGCCATCATGACAAAATCAATCACCAGGTTCAAAGCAATCCCCATGAAAATTCCAACTCAATTGTTCATAGAGTTAGAAAGCAATTTGCAAATACATTTGTAATAACAAAAAAAAAAAAAACCTGACAGTGAAAACTATCCTCAACAATAAAGGAACTTCTAGGGAATCACCATCCCTGACCTCAAGCTGTATAACAGAGCAATAGTGATATAAACTGTATGGTTTTGGTACAGAGACAGGCAGGTAGGTCAATGAAGTAGAGTTGAGGACCCAAAAATTAACCCCAACACATCGATGTTCACTTGGTATTTGACAAAGTTGCTAAAACCATGCAGTGGAAAAAAGATAGCATTTTCAAGAAATGCTACTGGTTCAACTGAAGGTCAGCATTTAGAAGAATGCAAACCTATCCATTCTTTTCTCACTGTACAAACCTCAAGCCCAAGTGGATAAGATACCTCCAGATAAAACCAGATACATTCAAACTACTAGAAGGAAAAGTGTGGAAGAACCTCAAAAACATGGGCACTGGAGAAATTTTAATGAACAGAGCAACAATGGATTATTCTTTAAGATCAAGAGTCAACAAATGGGACCTCATAAAATTGCAACCCGTCTGTAAGGCAAAGGATACTGTCATTAGGACAAAATGGCAACCAAGAGATGGGGAAAAGTCTTTACCAATTCTAAATCCGATAGAGGGCTAATATGTAATATATATATATATATATATATATATATATATATATATTTTTTTTTTTTTCAAAAAGTTAGAATTCAGAGTGTCAAATAATCCTATTAAAAAAATGAGATACAGAGCTAAACAAAGAATTCTCACCTGAGGAATTATCGAAGGACTGAGAAGTACCTAAGGAAATGTTTAACATCATTAGTCATCAGCTAAATGCAAATCAAAACAATCATGAGATTCCACCTTGCACCAGTCAGAATAGCTAAGATCAAAAACTCAAGTGACAACAGATGCTGGCAAGGATGTGTAGAAAGAGGTATACCTCTCCATTGTTGGTGCGATTGCAATCTAGTACAACCACTCTGGAGGTTCCTCAGAAAATTAGACCTAGTTCTACCTGAGGCCCCAGCTATACATATCTTGAGCATATACCCAAAATATTCTCCAACATATAACAATAACATATGCTCTACTATGTTCATAGCAGCCTTATTTATAATAGCCAGTAGCTGGAACAAACCCAGATGCCCTTCAACAGAGGAATGGGTACA
Organism: Rattus rattus; assembly: GCF_011064425.1. NCBI lineage: Eukaryota > Metazoa > Chordata > Mammalia > Rodentia > Muridae > Rattus > Rattus rattus. The sequence continues at coordinate 128,617,008 of NC_046159.1, forward strand.
GAAAATGTGGTACATCTACACAAAGGAGTACTACTCGACTTTCAAAAACAATGGATTCAAGAAATTTATAGGCAAATGGATGGAACTAGAAAATATTATCCTGAGTAAGGTAACCCAATCACAAAAAACACACATGGTATGCACTCATTGATAAGTGGATATTATACTGAAAGTTCAGGGTACTCATGATACAATCTATAGACCACATGAAGCTCAAGGGGAAGGACAAACTAAGTGTGTCTGCTTCAGTCCTTCTTAAAAGGGGGAACAAAAGTGTTCATAGAGGGGATATGGAGACAAACTTTGGAGCAGAGACTGAAGGAATAGCCATTCAGAGCCTGCCCCACCTGGGAATCCAGCCCATATACATACAACCACCAAACCCAGACAATGTTGCTGATGCCAAGAAGTACATGCCGACTGGAGCCTGATATAGCTGTCTCCTGAGAGCTATGCCAGAGCATGACAAATACAGAGGTGAATGCTCACAGCAAACCATTGAACAGAGAATGTGTGCCCTATTGGAGGAGTTAGAGAAAGGATTGAAAGAGCTGAAGGGATTTGCAACCCCACAAGAAAAAAAAATACAACCACCCAGAGCTCCCAGTGGTTAAACCTTCATGCAAAGTGAACACATGAACAGAACCATGGCTCCAGCTGCATATGTAGCAGAGGATGGCCTTCTTGGGCACCAATGAAAGGAGAAGCCCATGGTCCTACCAAAGCTCGGCCTCCCAGAGTAGGGGAATATCAGAGCAGGTAGTCAGGAACGGGTGGGTGGTATGTTGGGGTAAACAGGATAACATTTGGAATGTAAATAAAAATATTCAATAACAAAAAAAACATAAGATATGTATATAATATCCATGCATATATATGTGTGTTCAAAATTTGGAAATAAGTAAGAATAGTTTTGAAGTTATAATATTTTGTTAGGGAAAATGAGATGGGTCAATTTGTAAAGAGCTTGTCACTCAAAACTGAGACCTAAGTTTGATTATCAGAAAACATATAACACTGGGAATGATGCTCTATCCTAGTAATGCCTTTATTAGAAATGAAGAAACAAGAGTATTTTTCCTGTTGCTGGCTATCCAGTACAACCATATAATAAGCTCCAGTCTCAATGAGAGTTATTGCCTCAATAACTAAGGTTGAGAGTAATAGAAAAAGGCACCCAACATCAACTTGTTTCCTTCAAGCATATGGAATCCACTTCATAGGACTAAGGGAAAATCAACTGAATATTTATTTTAATAATGTATATAATATAATCTTTATAGTTATATAATTTAATATTTTATAATTACAAAATGTCTATTGAAATTATAATAAATTTCCATATTAATTTATTTAAAATACATTGGAGCAATTTTAGATGAATACTAAATATTGCTATGAGTTTTTCTTATTTCATTTTATAATATATAATTATTATATACTATATGAAATTTCTTCAGTCCCACAGAACTTTTCTCCTTACTTTCCCATATAAAATACATAGCTTGCTCTATTATCTTTCTGGGAAACATAATTTATTTTAATCTATTGCTTTCAACCTTTTAACTTAACTTAATGTGCTACATACAGTCTGGTATATCTCATTCAGTATTTTGCCATGAGAGGAATTTTGATTCACATGCATGGCACCAATCTTTCCATGAAATTTTAAATTCATACCTATTATGTTTGTCTTTTTTTCTTTTATATCTTTCTAATAGATTGTTACTTTCCCTTTTAATTTGTTTGATCTCTAGTTTAGTAATGAAAGACCCTCGGAGCAGGGAGACCCTCACTCAAGTCTCAGGATGACACGACCCCCCAAGGACTCACAAGAGACCATCCTTGCTGTAATTATACAAGGTTTATTGATAGGAACCAGTTCACTGGGGATGAGACTCTTATCTCATGCAGAGGTAGAGGAGTTCGACCCCAAGTAGCTGGGAGAAGGGGTATTTAAAGGACGAAGCCACAACCCAAGGTGGTAGGGATGGTGTCATTGGAAAATGTCGAGAATACCAGTGTAAAATCACAACGAGAAGCTTCCTGTTTCTCAAGATTGTTCTTTTAGGTTTTAATCTAACTCTATGGCCAGCTTGTTCCTTAAGCAGAGTCACTGAACTGGCTAACCTACATTTTTGGCTCTACTCTGTTTGCTAGGGGCTCTGAATTTTTCCTGGTCCTTCAGTACCATCTCATTCTATAGTGTGATACTTTTTATTTCAGTTCCATTAATATTTAGGTTGTTATTTGCATGATATATAATTATTTGTCTTTCATATGTGGGTGTGTCTGAATTGAAAATATGTCTATTGTACACTCAAAATACTTCTATCTATTATATTCTCTGTCTTTTGCTGTAATATTTAGTCATTCACATTTAATTCTATAAACTAGTATTTAGATGCATTTTATGTCCCTTTTCCTTGCTCTACGATTATATTTTGACCTTTTCCTTTTTTGACAATACTTGTTTTACTATAGTATTTAATTCCTTGTTTCCTAGTCTTCTGTGAGTTTACTTAATGTATAAACTTGGAATAGTTGTTTCTGATTCACTTCACTCTAAGTTCAACAACTTACAAATATTTCTCTAATTTTATACTGTGAGGGTCCATGATTTGTTGAACAATGACGCCCCAGATTAAATAATATATAAACATGAAGAGTGTTTTGTTCTGTGGAAGTCCAGCATGCTAGAGTCTCCCATTACCAAGATAGAGAGACCCGGAATTGAACTCATGATGTGAGAACCCTGTCAGAAATAGCAGGTCACCACCCTGCCTAGGGGAAGGACAGATAAGGAAATGGTCTAAACAGGGAATCACCCTGCTAGGGTGAGGACAGAGAGAGAAGTGACTTGGAAAAGAGACAATGCTAGGAAATAACACAAATTCCTCAAGGTGGGCAGGAGAGGGCCAAATGAAGGAGACAACCAGTCGAGTTGATCAATAATTTTAAATGTTGTTCAGGGTAACCAATCACAGTCGTCCAACTCTGGCGACCACTGAATTCCCCGCCAAAATGTTGATAAAAAGTGTGTGCTTTGTGAGCTCTTGCCTATGTGCTCGGGGACCCCAACATACGTTGGAACAATAAACCTCTTGCAGATTGCAGCGATTCCAGTCTCTGTGGCCTTATTGGGGGGAGGGGGATCGTTAGATGGACTCTTACATCGAGTCCAATTTAAAGCACATTATGGGAATGCTGGGGTAGCAGACCTCTATCTAAATCTTTTGGGTCCACCTCTATGGAAATTCCATAATAATGCTTCTTGGCTTGAGTCTGGAGGACTCGAGACTGGAAACTATTGCTAGGGAAGTCTGGAAACTATTATTGACCCATTGTCATTACCTCAGGCCAGGTGGTGGGCAGCTTCTGACTACTTGCCTGAAGCCTGTTTTTGTTTTTGTTTTTTGTTTGTTTCTTTGTTTTTGTATTTTTTCTTTTTTGTTTTTGTTTTATTTTTGTTTTGTTTTTCAGTAACTGACTTGCCTGGGCCTACCTGAATTTGCTCAGTTCTTGGAAAAAGATTGGACCTATTCTTCTATTATTTTTTGTTGGATATTTATTATTTTCATTTCAAATGTTATTCCCTTCCTTTCGCGTTTTTTTCTGCCATAAGCTCCCTACCCTATCCCCATCCTTTTTTCTATGAGTGTGTTCCCCCTCGCCAACCACCCCTCCCCTTGGGACCTACACTGACATTCCCCTGCACTGGGGGATCCAGCCTTGGCAGGATCAAGGGCTTCTCCACTCATTGGTGCCCAACAAGGTCATCCTCTGCTACATATGCAGCTGGAGCCATGGGTCAGTCCATGTGTACTCTGGGCAGTGGTAAAGGCCCTGGGAGCTCTGGTTGGTTGGTATTGTTGGTCTTATGGGGTTGCAAGCCACTTCAGCTCCTTCAATCCTTTCTTTAGTTCCTCCAAACGGGGACCCTAATATCAATTCAATGGTTTGTTGCTAGCATTCACTTTTGTATTTGACATGCTCTGACTGAGCCTCTCAGGAGACAGCTATATCAGACTCCTGTCAAAATGCATTTCTTGGCTTCATCAACATTGTCTAGTTTTGGTGGCTGTATATGAATGGGCTATATACCCAGGTGGGACAGGTTTAGAAAGGCCATTCCGTCAGTCTCTTCTCCAAACTTTGTGTTCATAGCCCCTTTTTTTTTTTTTTTTTTTTTCCGAGCTGAGACCAAAACCAGGGCCTTATGCCATAGGGTAAGTGCTCTACCACTGAGCTAAATCCCAACCCCTCATAGCCCCTCTTATGAATATTTTTGTTCCCCATTTTAAGAAGCACTAAAGCAGCCACACTTTGGTTGTCATTAATCTTGAGCTTCATGCGGTCTGTAGATTTTATCATGGGTAAGTCGAGCTTTGGGCTAATATCCACTTATCAGTGAATACATACCATGTGTGTGGGTTGTTTTTTTTTTTTTTTTTTTTTTTTTGTTTTCAGATTGGGTTACCCCCCTCAGGGGACTATTATCTAGTTCAGGCCTTTTGCCTATGACTTTCATGAAGCCATTGTTCTTGATAGCTGGGTAGTATTGCATTGTGTTGATATGCCTTTGTTGAAAGGCATCTGGATTCTTTCCAGCTTCTGGCTATTATATAAGGCTGCTATGAACATTTGGAACATGTGTCCTTGTTGTATGTTAGAGCATCACTTGAATATATGCCCAGGAGAGGTATAGCTGGGTCTTCAAGTAGTGCAATGCCCAATTTTCTGAGGAACATCCAGACTGATTTCCAGACTGGTTGCTCCAGTTTTCAATCCCATCAACAATTGAGAAGTGTGCCTCTTTCTCCACATCCTACTCAGCATCTGTTTTCAACTAAGATTTTGATCTTAGCCATTCTGACTGGTGTGAGGTGGAATCTCTAGGTTGTTTTGATTTGCATTTCCCTGATGACTAAGGATAGTAAACATTTCTTACGGAACTTCTGAACCATTCGATATTCCTCAACTGATAATTCTTTGTTTAGCTCTGTACCTCATTTTTAATAGGGTTATTTGGCTTTCTGGAGTCTAACTTCTTGAGTTCTTTGTATATTTTGGGTATTAGTCCTCTATGGGATGTAGGATTCATAATGATCTTTTCTGAAACTTTTGGTTGACATTTTGTCCTAATGACAGTATCTTTTGCCTTACAGAAACTTTGCAGTGTTATGAGGTCCCATTTGTTCATTCTTGTGCTTAGAACATAAGCCATTGGTATTTTGTTCAGGAAATTTTCCCCAGTGCCGATGTGTTTAAGGCTCTTACCCACTTTTTCTTCTATTAGTTTGAGTGTATCTGGTTTTATGTGGAGGTACTTGATCCACCCGTACTTGAGGTTTGTCCAGGGATAAAAGAATGGGTCGATTTGCATTCTTCTACATGTTAACCTCCAGTTGAACTGGCAGCATTTGTTGAAAATGCTATCTTTTTTCCATTGGATGATTTTAGCTCCTTCGTCAAAGATCCAGTGACCATAAGTATGTGAGTTCATATCTGGGTATTCAATTCTATTCCACTTCTCTACCTTCCTATCTCTGTATCAACTGTTGGGAGCGATGCCCTTGAAACCCTCCATTATTGATGTTAATATTATGGTTAGAGTTAAATATGACTGTGTTCATAGAAAATCCCCAGCCAGCTGCACAAGACTAATACAAATCTGGTGGTCAAGACGAATAATGATATGATAAAGTTGTGACCTTGCTGAGAAATACATCTGACATCAAGATGCCCAATATGATGATCTGTAACCTTTCTGTAAAACCAACATCCTGCTGCCATTAGCTGACCACATGAGTACTGTATCCTTGGCCTACGTAAATGTTTCCCACTTTCCCTCTTTCTCTGATACCCCTGTTATGGTATAAATTCAGCCTTGGGAAAAAACAAAATTGTTGCCTTGATCAGACTCTTGTCTTGGTGTCCTTCTTTGCATCTCTTGTCCCCCATTCTCTTCCAGGTACCCTCTACACCCTCGGTGACAATCAATACCATAAAGTTTTTTATCACTGTTGCTCTGTAATACTGGTTGAGCTCAGAGATGATAATTTCACAGGAAATTCTTTTATGGTTGAGGGTAGTTTTAGGAAAGTTCATGATGTCTTGGTAATGAACAGTCATAATGAATAGTGTTTCAGTATGTAGATGTACCACATTTTCTTTATCCATTTTTCAGTTGAGAGACAAGTAGATTGTTTCCAGTTTCTGGCTACTATGACTAAAGCTGCTATGAAGATGGTTGAGCAAGTGTCTTTGTAAGATGTTGGAGCATATTTTGGATACATGCCCAGGAGTGGTATAGTTGGGTGTTGAGGTAGAATTATTTCCAGTTTCCTGAGAAAAGAACAAATTGATATCCAAAGTGGTTGTACAAGTTTGCACTCCCACCAGCAAGGGAAGAGTGCTCTTCATGCTCTATATCCTTACTAGTAGGTGCTGTCTCTTCAGTTTCTTTTTTTTTTTTTTTTATTTTAGCCATTCTGATGGGTGTCAGATGGAACTGAGAGTTGTTTTGATTTGCATTTCCCTGATGACTAAGGGCTTTAATGTTTATTTAATTGCTTGTCAACCATTCAAGATACCTCTGTTGAAAATTATCTATTTAGCTCTGTATTTCATTTTTTTTAAGATGGGTTATTTGGATTTTGGTGTCTAACTTCTTTAATTCTTTTTAAATTTTGGATATTAGCCCTCTGTCAGATATCGGATTGATGAAGATCTTTTCCCAATCTTTGAACTGCTGATTTGTCTTATTGACAGACTTTTGCCTTATAAAATCTTGGTCTTTTTTTTTTCTAATTATTGGGACCTTGATGAAAATTCCCACCAATGGCTCTATCAAATATTCCATCATCTAGGTCTCTACCTCCTATGGTCATATATTCAATGAGTTATCTACTGTTTGCTGTTAATATAAATCATTATTCTTTGACTTACTTTAATTTTAAACTCAATAATTTATTTGCCTTTTAAAATGATATAAATCTCTCTATAAATACTATATGTGAGTTTTTTTATTTTTCTTTCTATACTATTCCATGAGCTCTTTGAACAAATTTGATGATGAGTTGAAAATTTTTTCTGTGGAATTTAATGTCTAGACTTGTTTAGGAACACTTAGTACTGACTAATATTATCCCTGTATATGAGTGATCTGGTTCATTGCATTATTATAGTTGCTTTATTTTTAACACAGCAGCAGTAGCTTTAAATAAAATAAGACCATTACTGTAAAAATCACATCTTCTCATCTTTTTTATTATTATTCTGATTGTTATTACTTGTGGGTTGACTTTTCTGAACTGATTCTGTCAAGTTTTTGTTCTTTCATGTGTGTAACCAAGAGAGTTGTGTCTTCATTATAGAGTCAATAGTTGTTAGCCAGTATCTTTAAATGCCTTAGGAAAATGCCTCTCGCATCTCTCAAATTTATATGAAGCTTGTTGGATGTGTGTCATGAAACCACCTCAAGTTTACATCTTCCATAAGTTTTGTTGTATCCATCATAATCTATTTGGAGAGCACATCAAAGTCAGTCAAAGTTGAGATACTAGGGTGTCTTCAGATCATATAAAGCTCTACATATAGATGTCACCTCTTAAAATCCTTATATCAGATCTTTCAATAAATGTTGTGGATATCTCATGTTTTATCTTTTAGTAATTTAGCCAACCTTCTGTTTGCCCCAATGTCTTTGCCACCTCAGTTATCCAAAAACTGAATTGTTCATAACATGGTGAGAAGAATGCTGCTCTCAAAAAAAAATCATAAATTTTGTCAAATAAAGACTTAGTGACTGGCCAGAGCAGCCAGAAGATGGGCATTCCTTAAGGCTGACAGAGGATAAGAACATCAGTGTCCTTATTTCTTCTCCTCCCTAGCCACTGTGTGCCTAGATATTGTCACATTTAATATGAAATTGCTATCCCTAAAAGGAATTCAGGGTAAGAAAGTGATGGAAAATAAAAGAGCAAATTTAAATATTACCAACTGTTCTAGTTGAAGCTGTTTCTCAAAAGAACACTCTGGGGCATAGTTAAAAAGGGTTGGTTAATTTTCAGAGTTCTGAAAAAGGTGATTTTGACCTGCCAGTTGTGGTACTTTAATAAGAGAGCAGCTTTTTATAGTCTTTCCCCTGCTATTCTCAAAGTGTTTCTCATGTTTGCATTGTTACTAATATTTTCATTCCTAATGTTTTGTCCTATCAAATAATTGAGTAAAGTACCTTAAAAATCAAAATTTGTTTTCTTGTCTAAATTATAGTATAGAAAGCATACTTAAAATTAAGAAACACATATCATTTGCCAATAATATACCAGGTTCAACATTGTTAGCATTTCTATTATTTTCACATATAAAATTGGTTCTTACTGTAGGATTTCAGAGTTTGGAACTACTATTCTATAATCTTAATATTATAATTATCATAATTTGTTAATATCAATTTCAAATTAATACATTCTTCTACAGAGAATATGGCAATAACTGTTACACAGTCCACTTAATGTATTGGGAATATGAATAGTTCTGTAAAAGGTGACTTAATTACAATCCATTTACCAAATGACATCCCAGGTTTGCTGCCTTGCACATTCATTATTGTGTTCTCATGAAGCTTATATCCTGGTGCAGAAAATAGAATGAAGTTGTAAAACCTGAACATGATAATGACACATATGGTAAATAAAACTTTTGTAAAGAACAATGAAGAAATGAGACATTATGTAAAAATTCTTACTAAGTCAAAGTATAATAACAAAATATGGGTAGCTATTTCCATATATAAAAAGAACATCAGGGTTTCTAATTTATAATCTCTTCTTTTAAAATATTGTTTATTAAATGCAAATTCATTTCCCATACAATATATCTTGATTATATTTTTCTCTTCCTCTATTCAACCCAAGCTATCCTAACCTCCAAATTACCTCCTTGTCTGTATGTTATTAGGAAGAACAGGCTTCTAGGAAATAACAACCAAACATGACAAAAATAAACTACAGTATGTGTCTTAGTTCGTGTTTTACTTCTGTAAACAGACATCATGATCAAGAAAAGACCTAAAAAGGACAATATGGATTTGAAGCTGACTTACAGTTTCAGAGGTTCACTCTACTATCATCAGAGTAGGAGCATGACAACATCTAGGAATTCATGGAACAGACAAAGCTAAAAGTTCTACACTTTCACTGGAAGGCTGCTAGTGGAAGATTGACTTCCAGATAGCTAGGATGAGATCTTATGGCCCGCAGCCACAGTGACACATGTATGTCCACAAATTCACACCTACAAATAGTGCCACTCCCTGGGCCAAGAAAATGCAAACCATCACATTCCTACTCCCTGGTCCCCATAGGCTTGTTAAAACATGTGAGAATATGGGAGCCACACATAAACATAGCATAATGCAATATATATTTAGTCCAAATTCCAGAGTCCCCATAGTCTACAGCTGTCTCAACAATGTTAAAAGTCCAAAGTTCAAGGTCTCTTCTGAGATACATCCATTCACTTAACTGTAATCCCCAAAGGATAACAGGAAACAACCTGGGCAAACACCAAACTCTCTATATTTGATGTCAAAATGGTCTTCAGATCTCTAGCTCCCTTTTCATCTTGGAACAACAAACTTCTTTCTCCAGGGCTGGTTCAACTATTTTTGGTCAGTAGATATACTATGGCTCTTACATCTCAAAAAATTTTGGAGTTCCCAAGGCAACCTCAATATTTTTTACATGCTCTGAGTGGCCATTTCTTCAATCTCTGCTCCAAACTTTGTCTCCATATCTCCTCCTATGAATATTATTGTTCCCCATTTTAAGAAAGACTGAAGCATCTGAATTTTGGTTGTCCTTCTTCTTGAGCTTCATGTCATCTGTGAATTGTATCATGGGTAATTCAAGCTTCTGTGCTAATATCTACTTATCAGTGAATGCATACCATATGTTGTTTTTGGTTTTTGTTTTTGTTTTTATTATTCTTTTTGTGATTGGGTTACCTCGCTCAGGATATTTTCTAGTTTCATCCATTTGCTTTCAAATTTCATGAAGTCATGTTTTTGATAGCTGAGTAGTACTCCATCGTGTAGATGGATGTTTTCTGTATTCATTCCTCTGTTGAAATACATCTGGATTCTTTCCAGCTTTTGGCTATTATTAATAAGGCTGTTATGAACATAGTGGAGCATGTGACTTTGTTATATGTCATTTGGCTGGCAACTTCAATATAACAGCTCCTTGTTTTGGGATCTACACATGATCTTCTGGGCTTCTCCACAGGACTTGTCTCACATCCCCAGCTCTGCCTTCCAAACTTCATCACAACCTGACCCCTAATTGACCCATAACACCTATTCTATTTTCCCCTCCCAGGGAGATCTGTGTGTTCTCACATCCTCGTCCCTTTTATATTCCACCTCCATGAGTCTGTAGATTGTAGGTTGGCTATCATTTATTTAATGGCTAATAACCACATATAAGAAAATATTTAACATATTTAACCATTCTTGATCTGGATTACTTCACTCAGTGTGATTTTTTTCTAGTTCAATCCATTTGGTTATAAATTTCACGATGTCGTTTTGTAAACATCTGAGTCATACTTCCTTGTGTACATGTACAGCATTTTCTTTCTTACATTCTTCTGTCGAGGGATATCTAAGTTTTTTCTTGTTTTGACTATTCTGAGTAACACAGAAATAAACATGGTTGAACAAGTGTCCTCATGGTGCGATAGGGCTACCATTGGGTATATATCCAAGAGTGGTAGATTGATTCACAATTTTTCAAGAGACTATAATATTAATTTCCATAATGGCTATATAAGTTTGCACTCTCAGCAGTAATGAATGAATATTGTTCTTTCACATCTTCCCTAAGATGAGATATCATTTGTGTTATTGATTTGATATTGTAAGATAGTTTGTTTTGATATGTAAATTATCGAGTTCTTTATATTTAGGATATCAGTCCTGTAGTGCATGTAGGGTTGGTAAAAATAATTTCCCATTCCATAGGCTGCTGGTTTTTTTGCAGATGACAGTGTTGTTTGCCTTACAGAATAGTTTCCAGGTCATGAGGTCTCATATATTGATCTCAGTACCTGAACTATTGATGTTCTGTTGAGAAAGTCTTGTTTTCCTCTAAGATGATCAGTGAATGTGGTTGTATACTGAGGTCTTTGATCCATTGGGCTTGAATTTTATGCAGGGTGATAAGTGAGGAACTATTTACATTTGTCTACATACAGGTATGCAGTTGAAGTATCACCATTTGTTGAAGATGATGCCTGTTTTATAATGTTTATGTCTGCACTCTATAAAAATTTAAGTGTCTAAAGGTATGTAGATATATGCCTGGACTTTCAATACCATTGAGTGGCGTGCCTATTTTTATGCAAATTCCATGAAGATTTTTCACCCTATATCTCTTTAGTAAAGATTGAGACCTGATATTGTGGGATATCCAACATTTATTTTATTATTCAGGATGGCTTTAGGTATTCCACTTTTGTTTGTTGGTTTGTATGTTTGGTTGTTTTTCAATTGTAAGGTCTGGAAATAACTGTATGGGGCCCTTAATTGGTATTGCAATGAATCTATAGAAAGCTTTTGGCAGGATGACCATTTTTCCAATTAATGCTATTTATCTATGAGCATGAGAAATCTTCTGTTTGGTTATCTTCTTCAAATTCTTGCTTCAAAGACTTGATCTTTTTTTTTTTTTAATCATGCAAGTCTTTCAATACTTTTTTAGGATTATCCCAAGGTGTTTAATATTAAGTCTGCCTAATGTTAAAGGTGTTCTTTCCCTGGTTTTGTTTTCAGTTCATTTTTCATTGCTATAAAGGATAGCTACTGGTTATTGTGAATTAATCTTGTATCCATGTACTTTGCCAAAGGTGAGAATCAGCTATAGAAGTTCCATAATGGAATTCATACAATCAGTTATGTATATTATCCTATCATCTACAAATAAAGATGCTAGGGCATCTCCCTTTCCAATCTGCACACATTTGATCTCTGTCCATTGCCTTATTCTTCTACCTAACTCTTCAAATACCATATTAAATAGCTATGAAGAGTAGACAATCTTGTCTTGTTCCTAATTTTAGTGAAATTTCCTCGAGTTTCTCCATATTTAGTTTGATTTTGGCTATAGACTTGCTATAAATTGCCTTTGTTGTTTTTATGTAAGTTTCTTCCTTCCCAAACCTCTTAATGACATTTACTTTGAAAGGGAGTTGGGTTTTGTTAAGGGCTTTTTCTTCATCTAATGAGATAATTATGTGGGTATTTTTTTCTTTCTGTTTGTATATATGGTGGATTACAATTACTGATTTTCATATATTGAACCACCCTTGCATCTCTGGGCAAAAAGCCTACTTGATCATGATGAATGATCTTTTTAATATTTTCTCAGTTTCAGTTGCAAATACTTCAGTTTACAAGTAATTTATTGAGTATGTTTGCATCTATGTTCATACAGGAAATTGGTCTATAATTCTCATTCTCTGTTGAGTCTTTATGTGGTTTCAGCAGTAGGATAACTGTGGCCTCATAAAATGAATTGGGCATTGTTCCTTCTGTTTCTATCTTATGAACTAATTTGAGAGTTATTGTCATTAACTCGTATGTGCTGTCTGGTAAATTTCTGCACTAAAACATTCTAGCTCTGAGCTTCTGTTGTTATTGATAGGAGGTGTTTAATAACTGTATCTATTTCATTTGACGTCATAAGTCTATTCAAATTGATTATTAGATCTTGATTTACTTGGGTAGGTGTGGTGCCTATTAGGAAAATAAAAATAATTCTTTTTTTTTCAATTTGTTGGAGTACAGATTTGTAAAATATACCCTTAAGATTCTATCTCTATATTTATGTTTGTCTTTCCATTTCTGATTTTGTAAATATGGGTATTTTATTTTTGCATTTTACTTAGTAATAAGTGTTTTTCTATTTGTTAATTTTCTCAAGAAATAACTCATGAAATGTTCTGTAAATATCTGTTCAAGCAATTTGGTTTTTAATGTGTTTTATTTCTCATTTATTTTTTCTGGAATACATGTCCATTGGTGAGAAGAAGTTATTTAACTCTCTTATTATTAGTGTGTGAGAAGCAATATGTGATTTAAGCTGTAGTAGTATTTGCCTTACAAACATGGTTGCCCTTGAGTTTCTTGCCTAGACAGTAAGGATTGAAATGTCATCTTGAGGGATGTTTTTTTCCACATTAGTAAGTAAAATCCTTTCATAGATATCCGCTTTGATTAGTTTTTGAGTCTATTTTGTTAGATAGTAAAATGGCTACCCTAGCCTTATTCTTAAATACATTTCCATGAAATATTTTTCAACCCTTTACTCTGAGATAATGTCTATCATTGATATTGATATTGTGGCATGGTTTTTGGATTCAACAGAAGGATGGATCCTGTTTTTACACCCATTTTGTTAGTCTGAAGTATAGAAGTATAGATAGACATCGTTTAAATTTGATATAATCATGGAATATCTTTATTTTTCCATCTATGGTGATTTAAGGTTTTGCTGGATATAGTAATCTGAGGTGAAATCTGTGGTCTCTTAGAATCTAAGCATGTCTTTGTTTAACCTTCTAAGTTTTAGATTCTATATTAGAAGTCAGGTGTAATTCTAGTAGATCTACTGTTGTATGTTAATTGGTCTTCTTCCCTTGAAACTTTTAATAGTCTTTCTTTGTTCTGCATGTTTAGTGGCAAGGTGCAAGGTGCCTTCTTTTCTGGATCAATTGATTTGGTGTTTTACATGCTTCTTGTACCTTTACAGGCATCCTTTACAGGTTAAGAAAAGTATCATCTATGATTTTGTTGAAAATAGTTTTTAAAATTTGTTTACTGGCTATTTTGCTTATTTACATTTCAAATGTCATCCCACTTCCTGCATTTCTCTTCCAACCCCCTCACCCTGTCTCCACTAGTGTACTCTCTGACTCACTCACCCACTCCTGCCCCACTGTACTAGCATTCCCCTATGCTGGGGCATCAAGCCTTCACAGACCAAAGGCCTCTCTTCCCATTGATGCCAGACAAGGCCTTCAGCCTCTGCTATATACGCTACTGGATCCATGGTCCCTCCATGTGTATTCTTTGGTTGGTGGTTTAGTCCCTCGGAGTTTTAGGGAATCTGGTTGGTTGATATTGTTGTTCTTCCTATGTGGTTAGAAACCCCTTCAGCTCCTTCAGTTCTTCCCCTAACTCCTCCATTGGGACCTTGTGCTCGGTCCAGTGGTTGGCTGCAAACATCCACATCCATAATAGTAAGGCTCTGACAGACATCCCTATCAGGCTCCTGTCAGCAAGCACTTCTTAGCATCAGAAAGTGTCTGGGTTTGGGCGCTGCATATGGGATGAATCCCCAGTTGGGGCAGTCTCTGAATGGCCTTTCTTTTTCTTTTTTTTTTTTTTTTTTTTAATTAACTTGAGTATTTCTTATATACATTTCGAGTGTTATTCCCTTTCCGGTTTCGGCAAACATCCCCCTCCCCTCCCCTTCACTACGGGTGTTCCCTCCATCTTCCCCCCCTTGCCGCCTCCCCCAACAATCTAGTTCACTGGGGTTCAGTCTTAGCAGGACCCAGGGCTTCCCCTTCCACTGGTGCTCTTACTAGGATATTGATTGCTACCTATGAGGTCAGAGTGCAGGGTCAGTCCATGTATAGTCTTTAGGTAGTGGCTTAGTCCCTGGGAGCTCTGGTTGCTTGGCATTGTTGTTCATATGGGGTCTCGAGCCCCTTCAAGCTCTTCCAGTTCTTTCTCTGATTCCTTCAACGGGGGTCCTATTCTCAGTTCAGTGGTTTACTGCTGGCATTCGCCTCTGTGTTTGCTGTATTCTGGCTGTGTCTCTCGGGAGAGATCTACATCCAGCTCCTGTTGGCCTGCACTTCTTTGCTTCATTCATCTTGTCTAATTGGATGGCTGTATATGCATGGGCCACATGTGGGGCAGGCTCTGAATGGGTGCTCCTTCTGTGTCTGTTTTAATCTTTGCCTCTCTATTCCCTGCCAAGGGTATTCTTGTTCCCCTTTTAAAGAAGGAGTGAAGCATTCACATTTTGATCATCTGTCTTGAGTTTCATTTGTTCTAGGCATCTAGGGTAATTCTAGCATTTGGGCTAATAGCCACTTATCAATGAGTGCATACCATGTGTGTTTTTCTGTGATTGGGTTACCTCACTCAGGATGATATTTTCTTTCAGTCTCTGCTCCACTCTTTGTTTCTTTAGAGAAGAGCAATTCTGGGGTTAAATTTTGTGACTGATGAGTGGCCCTATCCTGCAACCAGGGGCCAGGCCTAACCACTAAATATGGTCTCTCCATGTTCATCTTGCATGTCCTCCCCCACCTAATCCTACCTTCTTTTTCCTCTCCCCCATCTCTCTTCTTCCCAAGTCCCTCCCATAATTATTTTTTACCCCTTCTAAGAAGGATTGAGGCACCCACATGTTGATCTTTCTTTTTTTGACCTTCATATGGTCCAAAAGCATTTTGGGGGCCTTTGAGCTAGGTTTCTTGTCCTTCCTCTATTCCCATTATTTTAGATATGGTCTTCTTTATACTGTTCCAGATTTTCTCAATGTTTTGTGTCAGGACTTTTTGGATATAAGATTTCCTTTGCCCACTATATCCATTTCTTCAATTACATTTTTAATACCTGAGATTATCTATTTCATGTCCTATACTGTTAGTAAAGTTTGACTTTACAGGTCCTCTCCGAATTCCTAAAGTTT
This sequence comes from Rattus rattus, assembly GCF_011064425.1. Lineage (NCBI taxonomy): Eukaryota > Metazoa > Chordata > Mammalia > Rodentia > Muridae > Rattus > Rattus rattus. The sequence goes on from NC_046159.1 coordinate 128,632,784, forward strand.
TTGTTTCTTGAATTTACTCAGTTTGTGTTTTCTTTAATCTATTTTTATTTTCATTTTCAGTTCTTGAATAGTTTTATTCATTTCCATACACTTTTTGTGTTTTTCTGCACTTATTTAAGAGATTTGTTAATTTCCTCTTTAAGGAACTATATTTTCTCCATACAATTGGCTTTATGGTTTTTTCTTTTTCTTTGGCTATGTTGGAATATTCAAAGTCTGGTTTGCTGGTGTAGCTGGACCCTATTGGACACATATTACTCTTGATTGTATTATTATTTTTTTTTATTTTAGGCTGACATTTAGGCATCTGGGATTGGATTCATTATAGGCCTACGTGCTGGATTCTAGATTTGTAGATGGAATTTTTTTCCTTTGTTTCTCTTTTCTCTTTGGATTTTGGAGGAGTATGAATTCTGTGTGTCACTTGACAGGGAAATTTCTTGGAACTGATCGTTATAATCACTAGTTTTATCAGGTAATGTGTTTTCCTGGGCATTGAGAGAATTACATGTGGGGATGTGAATAGGATAGATATCTGAGGAAATCTCTAGGAGGAAGGAAAGCAGAGTGCTCAACAAAGATATGCTTATTTAGTCTTTTCTTGGATAATGGGATACAGGACAATGAAGAGGGCTTGTCACAGAAGTTTTGCTTTAGTACTAGATAAGTGTCTGGAGGCTTGGAGCTAGAGCAACAGAAGGTGAACTATAGACAACCCATCTGTTTGATTCACAGGAGTGGTCTGTGTGTTAGTGGGCATGCCTGTTGAAGTCTTGGGCTAGAATAAATCAACAGATGGGGAGAAGGAGCTTAACAGGGAAAGGTCTGTGGGATCCGCAGTCTGTATGTGTAGAGAGAAAAGTAATGCTGAAACAGGTGTTCATTTGTAGATCCTAGCATAGGACTGGGGTATCCAATCTGGAGAACAGAAGGAGAGATAAAATCTTCAGTCAATTAGGGGCTGGGATAAAGTGCCAACTGTATGGGGGTGGAAGTTAGAAGGGGAAGTCAGTGGGATCCACAGGTGAGAGTAATAAGGGGATAGGGAGAGCTGCCTTCAGTATTTTGCTGCAGACCAAGAATGAGGCTGGAATAACTTAAAAAGTAAGTAAGTTCAGAAATAGTTGAAAGATATGTTTTTGAAGAGAAAAGAAAAAAATAATTTGAAAACACTTAACTGTCGTATTTTAGGAAACACAAAGGCAAGGATGTTTATACAGTAATATTTCTATATTCTAAGGCAAAATGAAAGAGATTTCAATGAAAATAAATGTCTGTTCAAACATATTTTTTATGCATGGATGGTATACAGAGTGTGCCAGAAAAAAGAGAGATATTTCTGTTATTTAGATGAATTACTGAAATGTGTCATTTGTAAAGCAGTGAACAACCAAACTAGGGAAATATACATATACATGCAGGGCACATTCTTGAGAGTCTGTTTCAGATTTACAACATTTTAAAAATAAGATGAGTGGGAATACTGTGTTTTTTTTTTTACTCTTTCTTGTTTAGTTTTTTAATTAGTTTTGTGAGAATTTCATACTTACCCCCTTTAACATTGGGTTAATATTATTCCAGATTCTTCCAACCCAACTTATGTCTCCTTCTTCTTCACCTTCTTCTTTCTTCTTCCCCTTCTTTTCCCCTTTCTTCTTTCACTTCCTCTTCTTATCCTTCCCCTTCCCTGTCCTTTTCTCTTTCCTTTTCCTCCTCCCCCACTACTGTTCTTTTTGTACCATTCTCCTTTTATAAATTTGCCAAGTCCAATTTGCATTACCCATATGCTCATGAATTTGTGTCTATTCACTCAAAGAATAATTAACAATAAGGAGCCATACCTTTAAAGAAAATCCTGATTCTCCTTCTCTCAGAATCTACCAATTGCCAATAGTTAATCAAATAGAGGTAAGACTTTGTGGATACCTCCACTGCTTATGCTGGTAGTATGTGAATCTGTAAAGAGCTAATAGATGCTCAACCGAACACAGTAAGGTGTCTCAGTCAAGGAAGTATTGTGACATGTCCACCAGAGAAGATCACTTGGACAGGGATTCTACCAGATTTTATCATGGTAAAACCAAGAGATTTTACCAGAACCATAAACTTTGATGTACTATGATTTTGTTCCCATTTTGTCAGAAGGTCTATGTACTGGGTTCTGAGGCCTGAATGTTACTTCTATGATAGCATCTGTTGTTCTAAGATATGGGGTCCTTGTAAGTTCCTAGGCCCTGTTCCAAACCTATATTTGAAATGTTTGCAAATGAATAGAAGAGCTGGAAATTTGATCAAATTAGTATCTACTCACTCTCAAGATTGACAGTGATGATGATGACAATGATGAACATAGATAGCTGAAATATTATATTATTATCTCCTAATCAGATGTAACACTATGGATAATTCAATGTTCTCATTATAGTACTGTTAAGGAAACAGTACTGCATCAGAAAAAGCATAAAATTAAATAGTGCATTATCTCTAAAGAATATAGTGAGATCTAAGTTAGTGATTAACAGAGACCTTCTTTTTCTTAATTTACCTGCAGTGTTCCAATGATTAAGAGACCTCAACATAGAAAATAGGTGACTGTTTTGCTAGGACCCTTTAATCTGTGATGTTTAAATATCCATAGCATTGTGGAGAATCTCATCTGTTCTTTGATTTCCTTTTTATGCATGATAAAAAAACTTGTTTAAAAGATAGTATCTTCTTATGATAAAGGGTAGTCATCAAATCATATAAATCATGTCCTCTTTACGATCTGATCTGGAAACTTTCACCATCAGTCACATAATTTTCGTCTATCTCACCTTTAACCGGGACAGTGCTAAATAAGATTAGGCTATTATGTTCTCCATTTCTAAATGCCAAACCTGAGTCAGCCTTGATCATGAATTTCCTGGGGTGTGCATTAATAAATGACCTCACCAGAACTGAAGCTTGTTCCCCAAGAACTTCAGTATAGATGGGCCTTTCCAAATTCAAAATATGCAATAGAGAAAATCTTCTGCTAAATTCTTCTTGTTTTATTTTTTTTTCTTCTGCATTTGAAAGTCTATGAGTTTAAACCTCTAGTTCAAGCAAAAGGCAGGAAACTGTCTACTTGTGGAAACTTTTGTCTTGTAACAGAATAGGGAGAAAAGGGATGAAATGAAAAGCTCCTGCAGATTCCAGAGTGCTGTCTGAGTGTAAAAGAGCTGCAGCATCTGAATGTGTTTTATATATTGGAACATTTTAAGATCTTGGGAGTATTACAAGTAAATGATTTAACTGCTTTCAGCTGTCCTGTAAGTTGTTCATAATCACTGATTCTGCTTTTCAGATGAGCATAATAAAGCGCTCAATATAGCTCTTTCAACAGCAGCCTCATTGCTGACTCCTCAGTATGAAACATTCACTCACAGGATATCTTCACATCCAAGCAAAGCAAAAATAAAAAAGGAAAGAAAGCCCATGCAGCAGCAGTCTGGCATGTCTTGGCTTCATTTGTGTGTTCGTGTCTGTGGAGGGGGGAATGCAAATGCGCTGAGTCTTGGAAAATGTAGATATATTTAATTAAATTTAGTAAAGTGTCTATGATGTCTGACCCCAGTGATTTGGAAGAATGATTTTCTTTTCTTTTTCAGTATATTTTTGTAAGTCTGATCTACAAATTGACTGATATTTCAGGTTAAAATGCTGAATCAGCTGAAACATTTAGGAATATATTTTCATGACATCTTAGTTTCCTCAGTAAACTAAGAAACCAACTACATCATACTAAAGAAATATGAAGATGGTAACAATTTCTTCTAAAGAAAGAAGAAGTTGGCCAAGGATTAAGTTGACTTCCATGGCCAATCTTTATCCACTTGGCCTTGGAGATGTCACTTCACATTCTAAGTATTTGCTTTCAATAACTTCCACCTTATGACTAGAGACACTCTGAAAATCAAACTGGAAGTTCCTCAGAAACTTAGAGATAGATCTACCTGAAGACTGAGCTGTACAACTCTTTGGTATGTACCCAAAAGATGCTCCACCATACCACAAGGGCAGGTGCTCCTCTATGCTCATAGTATGGCCTTACCTGTGATAGCCAGAAGCTGGAAACAACCCAGATGTTCCACAACACAAGAATGGATACAGAAAATGTGGTTCATTGGCACAATTGAATAGAAACACATTTTTCCAAGTTAAATATATTTTTATTAGAACGTTTGACATTACTGTGTACATTTCTTATTTATACCAATGGGCAGTGTTGACTGATAAGTATCTGTTAGATATCGATTGTTGGTAAATTTAGAGTTAATTTTGAATCCACAGAAAAGAAAAAAACATGTGGAAACATCATTGAAAAATCTTCAACCTATGTCAATTCTTGTTTAATCAAGTAAATATGTGAATTATCTGAATTAAAATACAGCAGTGTCAATATCTCAAAATTAAATATTTCTTCATTTGAATTTGTCCCATGTAAGAACTTTAAAAAATTAAAAATATAGTAGGGGAAAATATCAATGACACTCTATAATAATTCTCTAAATATAAAATATAACTATATACCATTGTTGTTCCAAAATAATAAAATATTATTTATCATAATATAAGAAAGCCACACAAATAAAGAAAGAAACACACATGAACATAAACATAATTTTCAACCATTTGTAATAGAAGCACCATTTTTAAAGCACTGTAAGAGTTGAGAAAATAAATTATATATGAGAAAGCATTTTGAACTATCTTTATAAAATCAAAATTTTCTCAAAATTAATATGGAAAAACTGATTGTGTTCATAAATGACTAATTGATTCACTTAGCAGTCTGAGGCAGGAAATTTGCCACAGATTCAAAAACTTTGTGTTACATAATAAATTTTAGGACAGCCAGGGCTAACCAACAAATGTCTCTCTCAAAAAAACAAAACAAACCAAAACAAAAAGCATCCAAGTATCTATACTATATAAAGTTATTTTAATTCTTTATCCTTATTTTATACACAAAGGAGTAAAGGAATGAGGCAAGATGGCATGAACATGTAATGCATGGTCTTAGTCCTTGCCTGTTGGAAAGGAAAATAGTGAGATGACTCTGGCCAATATTACTATAGTAATGAGATTGCATACTAAACACATGTAAACATGGGAAGCCACATTTCTCATCCTTTTTTTAACATCTGTTCACCATAGAAATACTGAAAAAATTCTCGTTCTGATTCAAACTATTTTCAGTTAAGAAGGAATATCTTTGTCAGCTGAGGATACATTCTTTAATTCAGAAATAATTATTGACCATCATTTTAAAGTAATTTTTGTCTCTTCACTTGTACTAAATAATAGTAAATGTTTCAGCCAAGAATTCTCTGAATACTAATATATGAAACTATACATATTGCTAAGTGTTATATAGTATCAGTTAATATACATCCATATATACATACATGTTTAATTTTATAGAAAGTAGTTCTACCATAGAAATATTTATTTAATTTGTGCTAGTTTGATAAACACCATGTGAGGTGGTTACTTCTCATATGACTGTCACTTGTATCCATCTTATTTTGTGGGAAACATTATCTCTCCAAACCTGAAGCTTATTCTTACAGCTAAACCAAAGCCTGTGAGTCCTGAGATTCTGTGTTTGACTTGTTATCCCCTACCATGAAATTATAGACTGCCTCAGCACCTAAAGTCCTACATACTGACAGGAATTTAAATGCAATTCTTTTGGAGTCATTTCTCTAACATATTAATTTTTAAGAATGCGCATGCTTCACTTCTTCTTTAAAAGGGGAACAAGAATACCCTTGGCAGGGAATAGGGAGGCAAAGATTAAAACAGAGGCAGAAGGAACACCCATTCAGAGCCTGCCCCACATGTGGCCCATACATATACAGCCACCCAACTAGATAAGATGGATGAATCAAAGAAGTGCAGGCCGACAGGAACTGGATGTAGATTTCTCCTGAGAGACACACCCAGAATAGAGCAAATACATAGGCGAATGCCAGCAGCAAATCACTGAACTGAGATCGGGACCCCCGTTGAAGGAATCAGAGAAAGGACTGAAAGAGCTTGAAGGGACTTGAGACCCTATATGAACAACAATGCCAAGCAACCAGAGCTTCCAGGGACTAAGCCACTACCCAAAGACTATACATAGACTGACCCTGGGCTCCAACCTAATAGGTATCAATGAATAGCCTAGTAAGAGCACCAGTGGAAGGGGAAGCCCTTGGTCCTGCCAAGACTGAATTCCCAGTGAACGTGATTGTTGGGGGGAGAGCGGTAATGGGGGGAGGATGGGTAGGGGAACACCCATAGAGAAGGGGAGTGGGAGAGGTCAGGGGGATGTTGGCCTGGAAACCGGGAAGGGGAATAACACTCGAAATGTAAATAAGAAACACCCAAGTTAATAAAGATGGAAAAAAAAAGAATGTGTGAAATTTCAAATTAGGTACTAGGCTTTTTTAGTATAATTTCATTTTCATCTTAAAAATGAGTATATTTCACTATTTTCTTGATTGTTGGTTTTGTCCCTGAAGCTAGCATTGTTCTTGCTAAAAAACACATTAGAATTTTTTTTCTTCTGATTTCAGGTTAGAGTATGTGAACCAAACCTTCACATTTTTCATGTACTTTCCTCTTACTAAAGTTTGACAAGTGCTATTCTTGAAAATAATCAACAATCATTATTGAGTAGTATCCATGTTAGAAGCATTTGAATTTCCTAGGTAGATGGATGGTCCAATGAAGCTTCATATGTCAAAATTACAGTTTTAGAAACTTGTCTTATTCACAAAGTGTTTGTTGTAAAATTGCTCATCCTTTACTCATACTAAGCCAATTATATACCTTTTGATATTTAGTGTATTTGAAGGAATGAATCACTGTTCAAAACATGAACTGAACACATTTATAACTTGGCAACTACTCAATGAAATTGACAGGGTGGCTGCTGCATCCTGTGCTGTCTACTACCTTATTGTCCATATTACATTTTGACTTTGCATCTAACATTCTATTTCCTATGGTAGTGATTTCTTATTATACTTTTGGCTTAATCACATTTACTTCATACAAGTTACATTGTTATCTCAATGTATATTTTATAGATGCACTTTCATTATTAATTATGTGTATACAGGAACATTTGTGAGTGTGTAGTTCCTTATAGAGGCCATGGCCACTGGATACCCCAAGAAGCTGAGTTACGAGAAGTTGTGACCTTCCCAACATTGGTCCAGATAACTTAACTCGGGTCCTCTGAAAGAGCAGTGCGTGTTCTAAACTGGTAAGCCATTGTTCCAGCCTTATCAATTGGAAAATTTTAATTTGCATAAAATAATTGGATATTTTGATAATTGCTTCTCTTTCATAACGATTTTTTTTCTGAAACTCAAAGCATTCCTGAAAAAACACATTAAAAATTCAATGGAAAACAATAAAATTTAAAGAGTAAATGTCATATTATTACTTATATTTAATAGTATTTAATTTGTACTTTTATTCAATTTTTAAAAGAATTTTGATATTTATAGCAAAGTTTATTTATAAGAGAGATTTATACTTTTTGTTAGATTACAGTTATGTAAGAATGGAAACTGGTTAAATAATTTCAAAACAAAAAAATATTTTTGGAAAACCTATAGGCTAAGAGCTATGATCTACCCATTTCTGCTAGTGTGAAAATGAAATGCCGTATGCTCATTTTGTGCATGGTATGGTTATATGTGTATGTATTGTATATGTGCATGTGTTGTATGTATAGGACTTTGTGGCCATGCATGTACTGAAGCCAGATAGAATATTAAATATTGCTCTATTGCTCTCTATTTCAATGTCTCATGGCGTTGGATGTTTGTTATTTCAGTTGGCGAGAGTACATACCTTGTTTTAAGTTTTCTGATTGTAGCATATAAATTTTTATTTATCAAATGTATATACATCAAGTATGTATGCTATTATATGAGTAAACAATTTTATTTATACTTATATTTTTATCCAACATGTAACAGGAATTTAAATATATCATTCTTATATTATTCATGAATAATAACTTAACAAACCATTGATTCCATATTAGATAAGCTTTATTGTTATAAATACCAGAGTTCACTAAAACAGGAGAGTGATCTCTTGATATTGCTAATACAAGACAAGCCATGATAAAATTTGATTAAGGTATCTGCTTTATAAAATTATGTTTTATACAACAGCCTACATAAGTTTTGATACCACTTTTATGTCTTTTTAGAAAATTAAATGGATATTTGTAAACATTGTTAATGAGCAAGACTTTGAAAAACTCTTGTTTTGAGAGTTGTTGCCTTCAAAAATGAATCCATATACAAACAGGTTAAATTTATGTATTTAGGAATTATATATGTATATAAACTTGCCATAAATTTGATAGAGAGCAAGGAGGGATCCCTGGCAGGGTTTAAAGTGAGGAAAGAGAAGAAAGCAATGTATATTATGACCACGAAAATATGAGAAATAACTTAAAGCCTTTATATACAATGGACAGAATTAGTGGCTGCATATTACATGTCAAAATCAATTTCTTAATAAATCCTGTGAACTCGCTAAGGAGAAAATGACAAGGCATTCCTCAAAGTAAGCCTTGAGAGCTCCTTATTTTTCTAAACAGCTTAAACTATATACCCTCAAATTTAGCAAGAATCATTCCCCTGCAGGGGTACACAGTGTATGGAAGAACTTCAACACTAGGTCAATGCATGGAGTCGGCAGAGCAATCTCTATCAATATTCAAATCTCGATTCAATATAGTATCTTCAGGTAAAGAACATCTTACATTAAACTGAAAAGAACAAATGCTATGCTTGTTCTTATCAAAAAAAGTCCAAGAAACAACAATATTATCAAATTTGAAAGACATTATTATTTATTAGGCCAGGGATAATACTCTTCAAAAATCAGATTTCTTGAAACCACCATTGGGGAACACATACTAAAATTTAAAAAAAATCCAATTTAAAAAAAACTGTCATATGAAACCCACTGTGTACAGCTAATATATACTAATAAAGAATTACAGATAGGAAAAAAAGAACTAAAATAGCTTGATATATATTTGAAATTGTCTGCATTCTTGTCCTTCTTTTTGATAGCAAATGCTTCCACTAAATAATACAGTTATTTATTTATTTATTTATTTATTTATTTATTTATTTATTTATTTTTGCACTCCAGATTTTATTTCCCTTCTGGTCCACGCCATGACTGTCCCACATCCCATACCTCCTCCTGCCCCCTATCCCAGTCTCCACAATGATGTCCCCACCCTACCTAACCCGCTTGACCTCTAAACTTCCTAGGGCTTCCAGTCTCTTGAGGGTTAGGAGTCTCTTGTCTGACTGAACCTAGACCCGAAAGTCCTCTGCTGAATATGTGTTCGAGGCCTCATTTCAACTGGTGTATGCTGCCTGGTTGGTGATCCAGTGTCTGAGAGATATCGGGGTCCAGAATTGAGACTGCTAGTCCTCCTACAAGGTTTCCCTCCTCCTTAGCTTCCTATAGATTTCCCCTAATTCAACCCAGAGGGGTCAGGAGCTTCTGTTCATTGGTTGGGTATACATATCTGCATCTGACTCTTTCAGCATCTTGTTGGGTCTTTTGGAGGGCAGACATGATAGGTCTCTTTTTGTGAACACCCCATAGCCTCAGTAATGATTTCAAGTCTTGGTACCTCCCCTTGAAGTAGATCCCACTTTGGGCCTGTCGCTGGACCTTCTTTTCCTCAGGAAATGGAGAAGAGCCTAAATAATACATTTAAGGAGCTATATGACTCCTGTATATCTTTTCTGTCAACAGCATCCCTTTAGAAGTTGCCTGAGTAAATTTCTTTTAGCAGCTTTATTTACAGGTGCACTGTGCTGCTGTTTCTTGCACATCTCTTCCACTCTCTCACTATTTCCTTTCATCCTTCTTCCTTTGTCATCCTTTGTCTTTCCTTCATCTTTCTGCCTTCCTCCCTCCCTCCCCCCCTCCCTCCCTCCCTCCCTCCCTCCTTCCCTCCCTCTGTCCCTCCCTCGCTTCCTTCTTTCCTCTCTTCTTTCATTTCTTATTAATTTTGAAACTGTAACTACAAAGAATTTTCTATTCCCATCTTTGTTTCAGGTTTCGGCCTCAGTCCTGGTGGATAATCTAAGAACAACCTCTTTATGAAGATTTGTCCTGAAGTCATGGGATGGTGTAATTCATTTCCGTTGATTTTTAAACAAAGATAATGCGCAAAACTGATAAAACACTAAAGATCACCTTTCAAAGGTAATGCATGATTAGAATATTAACATTCCACGTGGATATTCCTTTCTATTTATGTTCAAGAAAACAGATGCATAGATTTTATTTTATTTTACTTTTGCTAAATGTCAGAATTGTGAAACATACCATTTATCAAACAGGAAAGGTAAGGGACTTGCTCTCTGGGCTTTTGGCGTTGCTTTTTATAGTTCTTCCAGAGACTCCCTTGTGACCTTCAACAAATGGAGCTCAGTTGAGCTGACTGTAAAAGGAGGATAGACACAGTGACCTGTCTTCCAGTGGTGTTATAAGACTCAATAAATCAGAGCCTACAAAGTTCTTTAAGGTTCTCAGATGAATTGTGCTGTATAAGGGTGAAATGTCAAAGTAGAAAAACTGCTTGTACCTTTTATGCGTCAGTTATTACGAAATGGCACTACAAAATAGGATCCCTGCACACCTTCATAAAACCTGTCTCATTTTCTGACAGAGCATTTAGTTCAGGCACTTTGGAAAAATGTTTAATAGATTGTGTTAACCTCAGAAAGCTACTTTTACTTAATGTATTCAATAAGCCTACACTGCCCTGTTATTTCTGATAACCAACATAAATAAAACCTTTTTAAAAATATCACGGATTAATCTGTGTATTTTATGCATCTGTGTGTTATAGTGCCTTCGCGTACCCCCCGGAGGTGATTTGGAGTTGATTAACAGCTATACTATCGTTGCCAACTCGATATATAGGGAAGTGTGTGATATATTTCAAATCATCTCTATTCAGAGCTGAAAATTAATTTTGCGTTGAATTTTTTTTAAGCATCTACTGATTAAACTTAAGCAGCTAAAACATCTTAGGTATTTAACTTCAATGTTGTGTCCTCCTCTATCAGAGCAAAATTGGGCATTTTCCTATACACAATAGAGGAAAAAAAGCAATTAGTATCAATCAGTGACTAAGCAACAGATTGGAGTATTTAGAAAGACTCATTCATACACAGATTTGCAGCAGTGTTCAGCTCCTCTGATTAGATTCCATAGATTTTAAATTGTAGCTAATTAGGCTGTCATAGGTTCATTAATGGCTCTACTGATTCAGCACTCCCTCACCTGCATGCATATCAAAGCTCATTAGCGCCCTTGTCTAAAATACCACCTGCATTAATTACTGCCGGTGCACCAGGCCTCTTCAGAAAGGCTCTTCTGACAATGATTCTACCTGCTTGTAGTGCCCCTTGCCCCTGCAAGCTCTTCAGGAGAGCTCCCACATAAAGTTCACAGAGCTGCACACGTGGCGCGACTGCAGCTGGTGAAGGGCAGCCAAGCCTGTTTCCTGCTTAACAGCAGGATATAAATAATTAGTGGTGCCTGTACTGTAGGCCTTGACACAAGGCAGCTACAGCCCATTCAGAGCCTCTCTTAAACCATTCCTCCCTACAAAATAAAACCCATGTCATCTTGCTTTTGATTCTTCATTCTTTGAGCAGCTTCAACAAATTGCTAAGGCTACGCCAGAGGAAGAACCTTGGGGTTTTCTGAGTTCCTGGTCCTTGTCCTGGGTTGTTTGAGATGCAAGACCCGGAAGGGCTATGGAAGGAAACTTAGTTCCCAGGTACTTGGAAAAGCTGCTGCACTGCATAACAGTCATGCCATCTCTAAACAAAAGTTAATTTTTATTGCCACTTCTTTATTAATTTTTATTTATTTCCTCAGAAAAGTTATTTTTCCTATAGTAAAATGTGTTGAATTCCATCCTCAACAGAAACTCCTGAGCTGTTGAGGAAGTTCTAGAAGTTTTAAGAATTAGCTGGCATAAATGGCAATGGTTTGAAAGATGTCTCATGGCAAAACTAATTCTTATTTTCTGATTATTCCTCCTTAATGTTAAGTATTTGAAAAAGTAACTGCTAACTCCCAGGCATGACAACAGGGAGTGTTCATGTTCATCCAAATTTATTATCATGATGAATTTGTTTTTAAAGGCTTAAGGATGAACAGTCAATTTCAAATAAATTTCTTCCTGAATTATATATTAAGGTATATCATTATCTCTATTAATATTATACCTGTTTACAGATAATACATATTTCTACTTAATTTAAAATTTCAACTATACAGGTAGCTATATACATAAATATTTATTTACATATATTCATATGTATACACACATACACACACACGCACACACACACACACACACACACACACACACATATATATATATATATATATATATGAGTGTGTGGGGAGAACTGTTCTTTCTATTAAATTTTTTAGGTAATCTCACTATGTAGACTTGACTTGTCCCAAACTCACTGGCCTAGAACTCAACTCGAAGACACCCACCACCCACCTATCGCTGTTTCCCAACTGCCAGAATTAAATATGTTCACTGCTAAGCTCAGTTTATGATTACATTTTTAATGACCAAGAGTTTAAGAGAATTCATCTATGAAAAACAAAAATCCATTATGAGTAAGAAAATAAAAATAAAATTTGTATTAGGCTGTAAAAATATAAATGAGTTACATTTGTCTTACCACTTTCCATTATTTAAAAATAAAACTATCTTAATTAAGATATGTAAATAAATCATGAAGCATATCAAGTCACATGGGACAATATATTCACTTTCACTACATTTATCTTACACTATTTCATATTACAAAATTCATTTGGTTGTACATATTTATGAATAAAATACTAACATAATTTAATAGTCATCAATGATCTCAAGTATCATAGTGAATTCCTCTTGTTTGCTATGATAGGTATGTTTAAGTATTTGCCTAAACAAAATAACCAAATGTTAATGATATAAAAAAGGAAAAAAGACTCATACTAATGTCATACTTATAAATAAATAAATTTTGTTTCCAAATCTTACTTTTAACTTACTCCAGATTGTGACAAAAATTAGCAAAATCAATTTCATAGCAAAACCAATAAATAGTTATTTTACCAGGAGTAAAAATATTCTTGTGGGGAGGGCAGGAATGGGGGGAGGATTGGGAGGGGAACACCCATGTAGAATGGGAGGGGGAGGGGCTAGGGGGATGTTGGCATGGAAACCAGGAAAGGGACTAACATTTGAAATGTAAATAAGAAATACCCAATTTAATAAAGATGGAAAAAAAGAAATAAAAGAAAAAATATTAATAAAATGTATCCCTGGGGCTTCAACTGTATTTTCCTCAGTTTACCACAAATCAAGGTTTTCTGTGTCTCAGTTCTTGAGAACTTGTATGTTTATTAACTCTTCTACCTTTTCTCATGGGTATGTCATCATCCTTTAACAATAGTACTAGAAATACCTGCTTGGAGCCAAAATCTGCAACTTGCAATTGATCAGATATACTTGCTCAAAGAAAAGTGTCTACTGTGTTTCTTTACTTGTTTGTATGAAACCAGTTCCTCAGGCATTTGGGTGAAAACATTCAGTTTTGAGGGACCTCAGGAGTAAAGTTTGGGCTTCTTCAGTGATAGATACCAAGAGTTAGTTATGCAGGACCCCTTGCTGAGGACCTTGTGCTCCTTAGGCTAGCCCAAGCCTTTCTTCCCCTTACTCAAGGCACTATGCCATTCTTTATTAGTTTTTATTTATTGAGATCATAATATAATTACATGCTTTCCCCCTTCCTTTTCTCTTTACAATCTTTCCTATGTAAGAATCTTGATCTCTCAAATTCACAGCCTTTGCAAAACAAACAAACAAACAAAACCAAAAAACAAAAAACAAAATACAAAAAAAATCATTTATACACCACAAACACACACATATTTATATAGGAACACACATATATACATATGTACATACTTCTGTACATAAGCTTGGCTCTATTTTTCATGTAAGACAACAAGCCATGTGTTTTTATTACAATAAATAATATTGGTTGAACTCACTATGCAATATGTACTTGATCACAATTTGGCAAGAGATACATAGGCAGGAAGTATGTCAGGACGTATGCATGCCTCCAATTGGAGGAAGGCCGGAAGTGTATAGCCTTATGGGTGTGCCTTAATGAGTACCTGGCCAACATAGATCCTACTGTTTCCCTGGAAAGCCCAGTTATGGACCTGGCTAGTGTTCATCTTTCAGGCCAGTATTAAATACAGTTGGCTTTAATCAAACAATAGTCAATTTGTTTTATTTCCTTGCAACTTTCTGTTTTAATGTAGCTAAGGATTATTTATTTAAACTGCCTCAATGTGCATTTCAGTATGTGTCTTTCTGGTACTATTTCTTTGTTCACCAATATGAAATGGCTCATCTTCCACTCATCCTTTTTTACAAAGTTTTCATCTCTAGAAGTTTTAATCTGAAATATTTTATACATATCATAGGAATGTTATTTTGTGTGGATGTGGAATTTAACTATAGCAGTAGTGTTAACAGTTTTAGGTAACTAGATAAAATATAACTTCTATGAAAGTTGTGTCCATTAGTTCATCTATTTTTTATTCATTCACGCACCTTATCTACTTGAATGGTAGTTTATTGTATTACATAGATAAATTTTACCCTTTGAATATTAGAATATATTGCCCTTATATTCTCTTTGAATATTTGAGGGCAAATATTCAAACTATTTTCTTGTAATCTTTCTAACTAGTTTTGCAATGTGTAGAATATGACACAAGCAATAGTTAGCAAGGTTATAATTTTTCTTATAAGGTAATGAAGAGTGTTTTGTAGAGCCTAATTACTGTCTGCAGGTTCCTAAATATTTAGCTAGTGCATTCCATAGAGCATTGTCTATATTTTGTTAATTCTAGATTTTCCTCTTACTAACATTTTCAAGGTGATTTTCTTACCAGGCTTATGTATCCCTCATAAAATAAGTTGAGCCATATTGCCATACCTTAAGAATTGATGACATAATCTACAAAGACCCAAGTTTCTTAATCAAATCTCAGTTTCATAAGACTCTGACATGTACATGCCAGAGTATAGCCCTTGATGTGAAGGCATTCTCAATTGTGCTTCTCAAACTCGGTGTTCAGTTTAATGGGGCATTATTTATATTCCACCCACTTGTCCTTGAACTGTCCTTTTCTCTTGTGGTAAACTGAGTCAGTACTAGGAAACCTCTTGAGGCTTCCTGCTTTAAACAAATGTTTTCTCCATTAATTATGGGAATACTTTCCCATAGATTCCTCACAGGTTCAACTAGTTTCAAGTTAGAGTTTAAATGTAAGGCCACTTTATCTGTCAAAAATAGAAATAAATTAGCAATGGGTTATGTTTTAGAAAATAATAAACGAGATATTGTGTACAGATTAACTTGGCTTTCAGTTTACTTTATTATGAATTTGCTTTCAAAGCTCCCATTCATATAAGTGAAAATCTGCTGTTTCATTTTCATAGCCCCCATGCCAGCAACGTGAATCTCTTTACATTAAAATGGCAAGGAATGGTAAAAACACAAAAACTGTCATGTTTTATCTTACATTGCCTAATGTTTTTAGTGTCAAGATTATAAATGACTGAAAATTGCATGGATAAAACAATTAAATGTCAACTATCATTAAAAAATAAGAGGAAGTCATAGAAAATGGAGTAAAGAAATCTGCAAATGTTTATGCATAGAAGGTTTAGTCTATTTTGAAGGTAAAATTCAGGAATTTAGGATGTTGAAATTTTTTATTAAGTTTGATTAAATCTCCAAGAAACATCAACTTCCATAATAAATGTCTATAAGATTTAATATCATTTACTTCATTATCATTTGGAAACTGTAGTGGAAATTGGGCAGAATAAGAGTCACCAGAAAGAAAAATGTCTGCCTCTAAGAGTAGTTTACTGTGTGTTTTCTATTTTTCCTATGAACCTATTCACCAGAATCAAAGACAAAATACATGTACCACTCAGAACATCTGAAGCCAATGAATTCCAGCCAAGAAAAGTAGAGCTGAACAATATTTAAGATCAAGAATAGCTTACTGGTGGCATTGTGAATGAGAGTTCAAGGTGATTGTAACACTCCTTCAGCATTTGACAAAGAAAAACATTTATCCATCGGCTTTTAATTGTGTTTATTTTTTATTTCAACATCCTACCTGGAGCAATGCAAGGGGTTGTTTTACACCAGTATCACCGCTGCCAGCAACTTCTCATAAAGAAAGAAACTTTAGAACTTCTTTAAGTTTCCAAGTTAACAGAAAGTCACTTATGTCTTGGAATTTTGAGGCTTGTTTTACTGTTGTCATTTAATTAGAGAAATTTAATGAGTATGCATGTGCCAGTGATGCATTATGCACTGAGAAATATGATGACAGCAATACTGCTACGGACTGAGTTAAATATATAGTATAACTAATACTGAGAGTCAGAACCATGTGAATTTATTAAGAGTAAAGTGACAATGTTCCACATGTGGTCTATAACAAGAAGGAAGCTAAAATTTTACAAAGAAAATAATAATTGTATAATCATAATGATTATAAATTAATGAACATATTTTAAAAACTTACTTTTTTTTATTCTTTAATCATTTTTTACAACTCAGTCTTTATCCCACTCTGGTCCATCCTCTGACTTCCTCATCCCACACCTCCTCCCTGTATCTCCAAGAGGATCTCTTCAGCCCACCCCCTACCCCACCAGACCTTCCCACTCCTTGGGACCTCAAGTCTCTTGAGGGTTAGGTGCATCTTCTCTCACTGAGTCAAGACACAGCAGTCTTCTGCTGCGTATGTGTGGGGAGTCTCATATCACCTGGTGTATGCTGCCTGTTTTGTGGCTGCTTGCTGGATTTTTCAGAGGCAGTCATGTTAGGCTACTGTTTGTAAGCATACCATAATATCAGTAATAGTGTCAGGCCTTGGGGCTTCCACTTGAGCTAGATCCCAAATTTGGGCATGTCATTGGACCTCTTTTCCCTCAGGCTTTTCTCCATTTTTGTCCCAGTAGTAGTACTTCTTCTTCTTCTTCTTCTTCTTCTTCTTCTTCTTCTTCTTCTTCTTCTTCTTCTTCTTCTTCTTCTTCTTCTTCTTCTTCTTCTTCTTCTTCTTCTTCTTCTTCTTCTTCTTCTTCTTCTTCTTCTTCTTCTTCTTCTTCTTCTTCCTCTTCTTCTTCCTCTTCTTCTCTTCTTCCTCTTCTTCTTCTTCTTCTTCTTCTTCTTCTTCTTCTTCTTCTTCTTCTTCTTCTTCTTCTTCTTCTTCTTCTTCTTCTTCTTCTTCTTTTGTCTTTCAATTTGAGACTTTATTGCATATAATTGAATCTATCAATTTCTTTTTTTTCTCCATCTTTATTAACTTGGGTATTTCTTATTTACATTTCGCTTGTTATTCCCTTTCCCGGTTTCCAGGCCAACATCCCCCTAGCCCCTCCCCCTCCCCTTCTATATGGGTGTTCCCCTCCTCAACCTCCCCCCCTTACCGCTCTCCCGCCAACAATCACATTCACTGGGAGTTCCGTCTTGGCAGAACCAAGAGCTTCCCCTTCCACTGGTGCTCTTACTAGGCTATACATTGCTATCACCGGGATTGAGGGTAGGGAGGCTGGATGAAAAAGGGAACAGGGAGGGAGGTGAAACATGATCCTGTATTGGGGACAAGGAAAATTGACTGAAGCCCTGAGGGCCAGCAGAAAGAATGGAAACAGGCAATGTTGGAAGATACGAAGTAGGTTGACCCTCTAGAATGTACCAAATACCTGGGATGTTGAGAGACTCTGAGGACTCAAAGGGAGGGACCATAGATAAAATGCCCTTTGCGGAGAGAGGGAACTTGTAGAATCCACCCCCAGTAGACAACAGGACATCAAGTAGAGGGAAGGGGTTGCCATCCCATAGTCAAAAACGCTGACTCAGAATTGTTCCTATCTGAAAACCTCACACTATATGTGAGAATATATATTTAACGCTTCTTTCAGAAGGTTGACTCTTCTGAAAAATAATTTTAAAAGTCTGTTATGGAAGAATTAAGTGCAGAAAATGAGTCTCAATAATAGGTTGCTCTTGAATAAGACTAAGAAAAGAGTGGAGCTATATACTATGCCATTAACTTTTTAAGGCTTGCTGGTATAAATTCATAACTTTTCTGTTCAATGCATAAGTAGGAAAGCTGCATAAGCAGAAATTAGATTTGTATGACTACTGAGTGACATTTTCCCACCATCAGTGTGGAGATCCACTCTCCCAATACAAACTATATATGGTACATATAAAATACCCACCATTGTTTCTATAAAATCTGAGGCATTATAAGCATACATGCATCAACAGATATGTAAGTGTTACATGTTTTGTTATAATCATGTTGTTCAGAGCTGGGCAAGACTTCTCCACAGTTAAAATCACTTGCTAGCTGTCTTTGTTACCTTTTCTTTTTACAAGCATTTTATTATTTTATTCAACCACTACTCCATTATTTGTGACATTTCACAGATTAGTCTTATTTCTCACATAGTTTGTAACAAGCTATTTAATTAGCTTGATTAAACAAAGAATAGTGGTTCCTTTACTTGTGGTTAATAGAAAAAAGAAGAACGTAGAAGAGATTTGAAAAGTAGAAATTTCATTGGTAATTTTCTTTTTTCTTTTACTTATTGACATGATCTTTTTAATTACATTTTTTATTTACATTTTAAATGTTACCCCATTTCCAGGTTTCCCCTCCAGAAACCCCCATCCTACCCTGCCAAACACACCATCCCCCTCCCCCCCGCTTCTATAAAGAGTGCTCCCTTACCCACCCAATCACTTCCTCCCACTTGCCCATCCTAACATAAGGATATACAGCCTTAACAGGACAAAGGGCCTGTCCTCCCATTGATACCCAACAAGGCCATCCTCTATTACATATGCAGATGAAGCTATAGGTCCATTCCTGTGTTCTCTTGGGATGGTAGTTTTATCCCTGGAAGCTCTGGGGCATTTGGTTGATTGAGATTGTATTCTTCTTATGCAAACCCTTTCAACTATTTCAGACCTTTCTCTAACTCCTCCATTGGGGACCCTCTTCTCAGTTTAATGGTTCGCTGAGAACATCCGCCTCTATATTTGTAAGGCTCTGGGAGATCTTCTCAGCCGACCACTCCTGTCAGCATGTACTTTTTGACATCCACAATATTGTCTGGGTTTGGTGGTTGTATATGGGATGCATCCCCATGTGGGGCAGACTCTGGATGGTCTTTCAGTCTCTACTCCACAATAGTCTCCCTAATTTTTCCTATTTTTCTATTGCTAAGAAAAGCAATAGGGTTTATTTCAGGTTATAGTGAAAAAGGGATAGAGCCTATCACAGCAACGAAAGCAGTAAAAATTCAGGAAAATCATGTCCCCAGGGGAAAGAAGCTGGCTGATCACATTTTTTTGCATACAAAAAATGACAAGAGAGAAAATGGTTAAGTACTCAAACCATACCCAAAGTGAAGTACTTCTCCTTCAATACTCTATTCTGGAAAGGTTCTATAACCATCCTGATCAGTACCACCAAGTGATTAAATATCCAAATACATGTAGCTATGGGAACATTTCTTTTATATTTTTTTCTTTTACTAGATAATTTGTTTATTTGCATTTCAAATGTTATTGCCCTTCCCAGATTCCCTTCAGAATCCTCCTATCCCATACCCCATTCCCCTGCTTCTATGAGGGTGCTCCACCACCCACTTAACCACTCCCACCTCCCTGCCCTGGCATTTACCTACACTGGGATATTAAGCCTTCACAGGACCAAGGGCCTTTCTGCCCACTGATGTCTGACAAGGCCATCCTCGGCTATACATGTGGCTGGAGCCATGGGTAACTTCGTGTGTACTTTTAGGTTGGTAGTTTATTCTCTGGGAGCTCTGGTGGGGTCTGGTTGGTTGGTATTATTGTTCATTCTATGGGGTTGCAAACTCTTTCAGTTCCTTCAGTCCTTTCTCTAACCCCTCCATTAGAAACTTTTTTCTCAGTTCAATAATTAGATTGGAGCTTCTGCCTCTGTATTTGTCAGGCTGTGGCAGAGCCCTTCAGGAAACAGCTATATCTGGCTTCTATCAGCAAGCACTTCTTGGCATCCACAATAGAATCTGGGTTTAGTGACTGTATATGGGATAGATACCCAAGGGGGCATTCTCTGAATGATCTTACCTTCAGTCTCTGCTCCATACTTTGTCTTCATATTTCCTCCTGTGAGTATTTTGTTCCCCCTTCTAAGAAGGGCCTCACTTTGGTCATCCTTCTTCTTGAGCTTCTTGTGGTCTGTAAATTGTACTTTGGGTATTCTGAACTTTGGGGCTAATATTCACTTATCAGTGACTGCATACAGTGTGTGTTCTTTGGAATTGGGTTACCTCACTCAGGATGATATTTTCTAGTTCCATTCATTTGTCTAAGAATTTCATGAAGTCATTGTTTTTAATAGTCACAATTATATAGTATTCCAATGTGTAGATGTACCACATTTTCTGTATCCATTCCTCTGTTGAAGGACATCTGGTTCTTTCCAGCTTCTGGCTCTTATAAATAAGGCTGCTATGAACATAGTGGAACTTGTTATATGTTGGAGCATCTTTGGAGTATATGCCCAGGAGTAGTATAGCTGGGGCCTCAGGTAGTACTATGTCCAATTATCTGAGGAACTTCCACACTGATTTCCAGAGTAGTTGAACCAGCTTGCAATCCCACCAAAAATGGAGGAGTGTTCCTCTTTCTCCACATGCTCACAAGCATCTGCTGTCACCTGAGTTTTTGGTCTTAGCCATTCTTACTGGTATGAGGTAGAATTTTACCGTTCTTTTGAATTGCATTCCTTCATGACTGATGATCTTGAACATTTCTTTATGTGCTTCTCATTTTTAGTGCTATAATTAGAAACATACTGAGACAACTTACAGGAGAAGGCACCTATTAGGGATTTCATTTTCACAGGGTGAGTCCACAATCATCATGGCAGGGACCATTGTAGATGGCAACATGGGGGGCAGTGTTAAAAGAATAGAATCTTATTCTTAATAAGGAGGCAGAAAACTAGCTGGAATGGTGTGGGCCTTTGAAATGCCAAAGCTATCTACCAATGACATACTGCCCAGACTAGGATATGTCTTCTAATCCTTTCCAGTTTCACTAGCTGGTGATCATATACCCAAACATATAAGAAAATAGGGAAAGTTCTCATTAAATTCAACACACTCTTCATACAAAAGATAGCTTGGGTCCAAGCAACAACATAGAGGCTTACAAACATCTTTATTCCAGTTCAGGGGATCTATCTCCCTTTTCTGGTATTTTCAGAAAGAAAACACATACAGAGTTCACAATTATATGCATGAAATAAAATATTGAATAGAAATTTTTAACAAAGGCATGTAGTTTGTTCCAATTGTGCCAATTTATAATGCTTGAATAAATTCATGTGAAATATATTAACTATCATTTATGACAAAATATAGTCTTATTCATATACTCTTGTGAAACATTTTGCTTCATGATTTGTGTAGATTAGAATTTCTTTTTTATTTTTTATATTTATTTATTTTTACCTTCCAGATTTGATTCCCATCTTGGTCCACACCCCTAGCAGACAGTTCCACATCCCATAACTCCTCCTGCTCCCTATATACACAAGTATATCCCCACTGCACCCAACCTACCAGTCCTCTGAATTTCCTGGGGCCTCCAGTCTCTTGAAAGTTAGGTGTCTCTTCTCTGACTGAACCCAGACGCGGGAGTCCTCTCCTGTATATGTATTGGAGGTCTCATCTCAGCTGGAGTATGCTGCCTGGTGGTGATCCAGTGAGTGAGAGAACTTGGGGGTCCAGGTTAATTGAGACTGCTGGTCCTCCTATAGCATTGGGTACACATATATGCATATGATTCTTTCAGCTGTTTGTTGAGTCTTTTGGAGGGCTATCATGATAGGTCCCTTTCTGTGAATACCCCATAGCCTCAGTAATGGTCCTGTGTCCTCCCCTTGAGATGGATACTATTTTGAACCAGTCACTGGACCTTCTTTTCCTTAGACTTTTTTCCTTTTCCATCCCTGCATTTCATTCAGACAGGAAAAATTATGGGTAAGTGCTTTGAGTGTGGGATAGCGATACCATGCCTCACTTGATGCTCTGTCTGTCTGCTGGAGATGGGTTCAATAAGTTCTTTCTCCCCACTGTAGAACATTTCATCTAGAGACCCTGTCTTAGACTCCTGAGAGTTTCTTACATTTTAGAGGGTATGCCCAACCCCCTTCCTCTTGAGGTTGCCTGTTTCCATTTTTTCTGCTGGCCCTCAGGGCTTCAGTCCTTTTCCCCACCCAATACCAGATCATGTCCCCCTCTACTCCATCCCCATCCCCTTTCCCTCATCTATCCCTCCTTCCCTCTCTCCTAGTGGTTGCTTTCTTCTCCCTCACAAGGGAGGCTTCCTCACTTGGTCCCTTTAAATTAGTAATATTTTTGAGTACTGTGAACTATATCTTGGATGTTCTATACTTTCTTTTTAATAATATCTACTTATTATTGAGACCATACCATGCATGTACTTTGAGTCTGAGTTATCTTACTCAGATTGATATTTTCTACTTCCATCCATTTGCCTGCAAAACTCAGGATGTCCTCATTCTTAATACCTGTGTAGTATTCCATTGTGCAAATTAACCACATTTTCTGTATCCATTCTTTCATCGTGGGACATCTGGATTGTTTCCAGCTTCTGGCTATCACAAATAAGGCTGCTACAGACATAGTGGAACATGTGCCCCTGTGGCATGGTGGGGCATCTTTTGGGTATATTCCAAAAAGTAGTATTTCTGGGTCTTTAATTATGACTATTTCCAATTTTCTGGGGAAACTCCAAATTGATTTCCAGAGTGGTGGTACCAGTTTGCAATCCCACCAGCAAAGGAAGAGTATTCCTCTTTCTCTACATCCTTGCCAACATGTGTTGTCAAAACATAAGCTTCTGATCTTAGCTATTTTGAATGGTGTAGGTAGAATCTCAGAGTCATTTTGATTTGCATTTCTCTGATCATTAAGGACTTGGAACATTTCTTCAGGTGCTTATCAGCCATTTGAAAGTTCTCTCTTGTGAATTCTCAGTTTAGTTCTATACCCCATTTTTTGATTGGGTTGTTTGGTGTTTTGGTGGTTAGCTTCTTGAGTTCTTTTCATATTTTGGATATTAGCTCTCTATAGCACGTGGGGTTAGTGAGGATTTTTCTCAATCTGTAGGATGCTGATTTGTCTTATTGACTATGCCCTTTGCCTTATTGAAGATTTCCATTTTCATGAGGTCCCATTTATCAATTTTTGATCTTAGAGTGTGAGCCATGTAGGAAATTTCCCCCTGTGCCAAT
This sequence comes from Rattus rattus, assembly GCF_011064425.1. Taxonomy (NCBI): domain Eukaryota; kingdom Metazoa; phylum Chordata; class Mammalia; order Rodentia; family Muridae; genus Rattus; species Rattus rattus. The sequence continues at coordinate 128,656,328 of NC_046159.1, forward strand.
GAGTCCTAGACTCTTTCCTACTTCCTCTTTTATTAGATTCAGTGTATCCGGTTTTATGTTGAGGTCCTTCATCCACTTGGACTTGGGCTTGTGCATGGTGACAAACATGGGTCTATTTCCATTTTTCTACATACAGACTGCCAGTTAGACTAGCATCATTTATTGAAGATGCTCTCTTTTTTCCATTGTATATTTTTGGCTTCTTTGTTTAAGATTAAATGTGGGTAAGTGTGTGGTTTTATTTCTAGGTCTTCAATTCTATTCCATTGATCAGCCTGTCTATCTCTGATTTCTAAGCAATGATTACTACAGTTTTTTATTTTTAATTAATTATTTTATGTATTTACATCCCAAATGTTGCCCACTCGAACTTGTCCTCCCTCCTAGAGTTCTGCTCTCCATCATCCCTCCCTGTTGCGTCTGAGAGGTTGATCCCCTCCCTGATCCCCTTCCTAGCATCTCAGTCTCTGAGGGCCATGAAGCTTCTACAGCATTAGACACATCTTTTCTCACTGAAGCTAGAAAATGCAGTCTTCTGCTAAGTATGTGACTGGGCCTCAAACCAGTTCATGTATGCTCTTTGGTTGTTGGCTTAGTTTCCCATGTGTCTGGGTTAGTTAAAACTGTTGATCTTCCTATGGGGTTGCCATCCCCTTCAGTTCCTTCAGTCCTTCCCCTAGCACTTTCATTGGGGTCCCAGACCTTAGACCAATGTTTGGCTGTAAGTGCCTGCATCTGTCACAAACAGCTACTGGTAGAGACTATCAGAGGATATTCATGGTAAGCTCCTGTCTGCAAGCACATCATAGCATCAGCAATAGTGTCAGGGTTTAGTGCCTGCCAATGAGATGGATCAGAATTTGGGCCAGTCACTGGACAGCCTTTCCTTCAGTCTCTGCTCCATTTTTGTCCCTGTGTTTCTTTTAGACAGGAACAATTTGGGATGAAATATTTTGAAGGTGAGTTGGTCCCTCCACTGGGGATCCTGTCTATCTACTGGAGGTGGTCTCTCCAGGTTCCATCTCCCCACTATTTCATCTAATGTCACCCCATTGAGTACTGATAGCCTCTCACATCCCAGGTTTCTGGGACTTTCCAGAGGTTCCCCACAATCCCAGCAGCTGAATATTTAGATTCATTCTCCTGGAACTTCTCTCCTCTCTCCTCCCATACTGGATCCTGTCCTGCTTTTCACTTCTCCCCTACTCAGGTGCCTCCCTTCCTCTGCTTTCCATAATTATTTTGTTTCCCCTTCTGGGTGTAATTGAAGCATCCTTACTTGTACCTTCCGTCTTGTTAAATCTTTTATGATCTTGGGTCTTTATCATGAGTATTCTGTACATTTGGCTAATAGCTACTTATCAGTGAGTACATATCATCCTTGTCCTTTTGGGTCTGGGTTACTTCACTCAAGATGTTTTCTAATTCAATCCATTTGCCTTCAAAATTATGTCCTCATTTTTAATAGCTGAATAGTATTGAAGTTCTAGCTAAAGCAGTAAGATAACTAAAGTAGATCAAGGCAATACAATTAGAAAGAAAGAAATTAAAGTATTGCTATTTATGTAGGATATAATGATATACATGTGTGACATCCAAAATTCCACCTGAGAACTCCTACAGTAGCCCTTTGTTATTATTCAAATGATAACTTGGCTGAGAAAGAAATTAAGGAAACAACACCCTTCACAATAGCCACAAGTATTATAGAATATCTTGGTGTAACTCTAACCAAGCAAGTGAAAGACATATATGTCAAGAAATTCTGGTCTCTAAAGAAAGAAATTAAGGAAAATAGGACAAGATTGAAAGATCTCCCATGTTTATTAATTGGTAGGATTAGCAGAGTAAAAATAGCCACCTTACCAAAAGGAATCCAGAGAGTTAATTGCCATTAAAATTCCAACATAATTTTTTACTGAACATGAAAAAGCATCTTGCAATTTCATATGGAAATTCAAAAACCCAACATAGCTAAAAACACTGCTGTACAATCAAAGAACTTTTAGAAATATCACTATTCTTTATTTCAAGCAATACTATAGAGAAATAGTAATAAATACCAATAGTGTTGGCATAAAAATGGGCATGCTGATCAATGAAATAGAATCACAGAAAAAGAAATAAACATACATACTTGTGGACACTTGATTTTTATGACAAGAAGCCAAAAATATATAATGAGGAAAAGAAAGCATTTTCGACAAACTGTGTTGGCTATCTCCAGGTAGAAGAATGGAAATAGTCCCATATCTATCACCCTGGAGAAAACTCAAGTCCACGTAGATCAAAGATCTCAATGTAAAACTAGATACACGAAATATAACAGACGAGAATATAAGAAACTCTCATTAACATCTTGGCATCGGAGACAAATTCCTGAACAGAACACCAATAGCTCAGACATTGAGGTCAAAATTAATAAATGGGACCTTATGAAATTGAAAAGTTTCTATAAAGCAAAGCATACCATTAATGATGATGATCATAATTATAATAATATTAATAGCATCCTACAGAATATGAAAATATATTCACCAACCCTACATCTGTCAGAAGACTAATATCAAAAACACATAAAGAACTCAAGAAATTAAACACCAGTAAACCAACTAACCCAATTAAAAAATGGTGTACAGAGCTAAACATAATTTTCAACAGAGGGATATTGAATGGCCAAAAATCACTTAATTAAATGTTCAACTTCCACAATCATCAGGAAAGTGCAAATCATGACTCTGACATTCCAAAACCTGTCAGAATGGCTGAAATAAAAAGAAACTCAATTAAGAACACATGCTGGTGAGGATGTGGAGCAAGGAGAACACTCTTCCACTGCTGGTGGATGTAAAAACGTGTACAACCACCTTGGAAATAAATATGTTGGTTTCTCAGAAAGTCTGTAATAGTTTTAACCTAAGATCCAGCTATTCCTCTTCTGGGCATATACCCAAAAGATGCCTCACTATTCCATAGGGATACTTGTTCAACTATCTTCATAGCAGCTTTATTCATAATAGCCAAAAACTGGAAACAGGGTAGATGTCTTTCCACTGAAGAATGGATAAAGGAAACGAGGTATATCTACACAATGGATACTATTCAGCTACTTAAAAAAGACATCATTAAATTTTCAGGCAAATGAATAGAGAGAGAAAATATTATCCTCATTGATGTACCCCAGACCCAGAAAGATATGTATGGTTTTCACTCATTTTTAAGAGGATATTATTAGCTATAGAGTACAGAAAAATCATGCTCCAATTCACAAACCCAAGGAAACTAGATAAAAAGGAAAGCCCATTGGAGGGACAGTGAGCAAAAGCCACTCAGAATGAGCAATATAATAATCATTGGAGCTGGACTGAAGAGGAGAACTGTATAGGAGAGGAGGTTAGGAGTAGATTGGGGTAGGGATAGGGGGAAAGCAGGTGAGGGCTGGGAGTGAGAGTAGAAATCATTAGGAGCCATCTTTAGGAATAACTCAAGACCTAGGACAGAGGAGACTCCAGGAAGGGATAGGGGTGATCCTAATTTGAGATTCCTATCAATGGAGGATATTGATATTGAAATGACCAATCCCTGTAACAAGATGGGACTTCCAGGTGACCGAAGGGGACATCAACCCATTCAGAAGACTTTCAACCCAAAATTTGTCCTGCCTGCAAAATGCACAAGGATAAAGATGGAGCAGAGGTTGAGGGAAAGGCCAACCAATGATTAGCCCACTTGATACCTATTCCATGTTAGAGAGCCAACTGCCAACTCTGTTGATGATACTCTGCTATGCTTGCAGTCAGGAGCATTACATAACATTTTTCTGAAAGGCTTCATCTAACAGCTGATGGAAACAGGCACAGAGACTGCTGTGCTGTGAACAGACACCATGACCAAGACAACTCTTATATGGACAACATTTAATTGATGCTGTCTTACAGGTTTAGAGCTTCAATCCATTGTCACCAAGGTGGAGACATGGCAGGATTCAGGCAGGCATCATGCAGGAGGAGCAGAGAGTTCTACATCTTCCTCTAAAGGCTGCTAGCAGAATACTGTCTCCCAGGAAGCTAGGAGAGGGTATTAAAGCAAACATCCACAAGGCCACACCTACTCCACCAAAGCCATGCCTCCCAACAATTACACTCCGTGGGCTAACCATATACAAACTACTACACAGACCCAGAGCCAAACATCTGGCAGATCTCTGTGAGATTGTGGAAGAGTGGAGGACAAAATTGAAAGAACTGAAAGGGTTAAGGACACATCAAGAAGATCTACAAAGTCATTTAACCTGGGCCCACAGGGCTCAGAGACTGAAACTCCAACCAAAGAGCATGCAGTGACTGCTACACATCATATTAGGACATGTTCAGTATGGTCTTCATGTCGGTCCCCTGACAATAGCAGCAACACTTTGACTCTGTTGTCTACAGTTGGATCCCTTTCTCTTAGCTAGTCTACCTTGTCTGGCCTCAGTGGGAGAGAATGCAGTTCATCCTGCTGGACTTAATAATGCAGGGTGGGGTAGTATTCAGGGTAGGTACCCCATTCTCTGAAGAGAAGGGAAGGGAGTAATTGGGGGACACATTTGTAAGGGTAAGATTGAGAGTAAAGGAAGTAGGGTAAGGGCTGTGATCGGGATGTAAAGTTAATAAATAAATAAATAAATAAATAAATAAATAAATAAATAAATAAGTAAAATAGTCATGACTTTGTTAACTAAAAATACTGACATGAAACACACAGAAATATGAATGGGAATTAAGTTTTAGGGTCATTGTGATGAATGACAATGAGGAAACAGCTTTTTTTCCATAAGGACTAGTTAGGAAAGTTATTCACTTCTACATCTGAAATTAGAAATGGTGTTGTTTCAGAGAATAATTTCATCTTGACATATAAAAATGTTTGATTCAGCACAGTGTTTAGAATGATGTCATTTTGTCTGCCTTTGATCAATAATTTCTACATATTTCAGCAAAACATCTGATTTTTCATGGTTAGTAAGAACTTAACAGCTTTACAATGGTGTAGTTCCAGAATCAGCCAAATATGACATACTAAAATACGTCAGAAATTGGAGAGAGCATTACTCCAATATAAAAGCCTTAAGCAAATACTAACTCAAGACATAATTAAGAGCACTCAGGAGTTCACATGCCTATACATCTTATTTCTGCAAACCTTGTCTGAAACTTCCTTGTAGGGTGACAATGTCAGGGTGAATGTGAATGATTCAGCAGACTGTTATGAGAGAGATTAATAGCCTCTGTTCTCAGACCAGCTAGTCTGTCTCTAAAATTATAGTGCCTTTAGGTTACTTAAGAAGAAAAGAATTAAGTACATGAGAGATCTTTTGTGTGGGAGAAACTCACCAAATATGCTAATTTCCTATCAACATTGACAATCTCACAACATACAACACATGCTCAACATTTGTACAGCATTGCTGTGCATATATATATGTATATGTATATATAAACATATTTGCATATATACATTCATATTCACACATAAATCACAAAATGACTATCAGTAATATCAAATAGTTTAACAGTTAAAATGATGTTCATTGGAATGAGAAACTGAAGTTTGTTAGCAAATCTTGAAAGTTTAAGATAAACTCTAATGAATTCCATAGCAGCTGCAGTACCTCTCATTTGAGGACTGACTCCTATTGAAGATTGGAAATGTTTGAATATATCCTGTAGTCAGGAAAACTTAGTCATGAGTTATGCGTATTTGCTAGGGGAACTTTTTCTGATATCTTATATATACATTGTCCTTACAGAAATATGGAACATATGTCAGGTGTTTCAATTAAAACACATAGACTTATGTACTTCTCTTTCATTATCATATAATACAATGCATATATATATATATATATATATATATACACACATATGTGTGCAAACAATAAACATGTGTGCATTTATGTATACTTTAGTAACTTTTAATATTGCTGTGATCAGTTTTCTGATGAAAAAATCATAAGAGAAAATGGTTGCTTTGCCTTATTCATTGGCAGTATTTTCCATAAGCTGGTTAAAGTAGGACTACAGAAAAGGTTCTAGATGGTAACCTCAGGAATGTGAGATGCTTATTCATATGAATAGATCAGGAAGCAGAAGTTAAGGAAATTACAGTGCTCAGTCAATATTATTCATTTTTTTCCTTTTTATTAAACTAACACCCCATACCAAGTGATGTTCCTACCCACAGGCCGGGCCTTAGACTTCTATCCTTAGTTAATCTGTGGAAAAGCCCTCATAAACTCACCCAGAGATCTGCTTCACCACTCTCCTATATGTTTTATAATCCAATTAGATTCACAAGTGAAATGAACCATCACAGCACACATTTCTATATGATACAAAATTATCTCTTAATATGAATTACGGTGGGTCTTTCTGCTATTAACTGACACTTCACAAGAGTTTTAGCATAGAAATCAAATCCTAAATAGTTACAACATGTAACACTGATTTTCATTCTACTACACATAATTTTGACTATTTAGTATAATTTAAGATTTTCTCAAAAATAGAAAAGTGCACATTTTTAAATAATTGGTTTTTGGAAGATTTCAAATGGCAAATCATGTCACAACAAATGAAATTTGCCATTAAAATTATCTTTTTACTATTTCAGCAATTATAAACCAATAAATTAGGTGGTCATCTCCTTTATCTCAGGACAAATTTATTAACATCATGATGGTGACACTTAAGTTTTGATAGATAGTTAATCCATTCCTAATTCAAGATAATGGTGCCATCATCCATCTTGTTTCCATAGTGTTGATGATCACCCAATAGGGAATGCTCTTCTAGTATTAAAATGTAATACTCCATGTGAATTGCTTTTGCTACTGTGAAAATGAATATCTAAAGTGCAGATGTGAGCTGTTAATGATAAAACAAGAAAAAAATTTTTAATTACCTACTTGGTAACTCCTCCCTTTTTTAAATTAACATATAGAATTATAAACAACTATCAGACTATTACTACATGTCAAACATTCTGATAAACCGGCATCTTATTGGTATATTCGTTTGTGAGTTGGATATTTTTCCCCTTTCCTAGGTGAGAAAGCTGAACCAAAATATAGTAGTATGCTTGTCACACTTATGGTGGTGATAGTAAGAAAATATCAGGTTGTTTGCTTCTAAAGTCTTCCACTTTTCTCTCCCTCTCCCTGTCCCTGTCCCTCTCCCCCTCCCTCTCCCTCTCCCTCTTCCTTTTCCCCTCATTTTCTCCGTGTTTCATACATATATTAAAAACACAATGTGATATTTTGATGTTCATATTTAAATCATTATTATATTTATGCATGCAAATATATCAATATCTTTTTAATCTTTATAACTTGAGTATTTCTTATTTACATTTCGATTGTTATTCCCCTTCCTGGCCAACATCCCCTAACCCTCCTCCTCCCCTTCTATATGGGTGTTCTCCTCCCCATCCTCCCCCCCATTACCACCCTCCCCCCAACAATCACGTTCACTGGGGGTTCAGTCTTGGCAGGACCAAGGGCTTTCCCTTCCACTGGTGATCTTACTAGGATATTCATTGCTACCTATGAGGTTGGAGCCCAGGGTCAGTCCATGTATAGTCTTTGGGTAGTGGCTTAGTCCCTGGAAGCTCTGGTTGCTTGGCATTGTTGTTCATATGGGGTCTCCAGCCCCTTCAAGCTCTTCCAGTCCTTTCTCTGATTCCAATATCTTGCATCAGTATTCTTACTTGAGTTTAGAAGATACTTATTGAGATTGGAGTACTGGCTCATACCTGTAATTGTAGCTCTCAGGAGGCTAAGGTTTTCCTTAGCATAAGCTCAGCCTGAGCTATATTTTAAACTCCTAGCCAGCCCTAAACCGTATAGTTATATATATTTATTTGCTATATTATATATACATAAATGCATACATATATCACCTGTGACCTCTAGGCCAGCCAATATCAAGTGTTCGAAACAAATATTTTGCTTTTATTTGTTGTAGGAATGATGAGCCATACCAAACAATATTTAAGACAGTATTTGTCATACTTAATAAATTAAAGTTCAAGACTTAAATACAGAAACATGGGCTATATTATCACAAGATTGCATTAGTCAAATCTAGGCTTAAGCATTATCTTAGCAGCTATACCCAAAGAAAGAATGCATTTTATACCACTGAGTTCTGAAAACGAACTAGAGGTCTTTGAAAGGTGCTGTGCCAGTGAACAATCACTAGAAAGTTGATTTTTTCTGTCTCTCTCCTATTTTGTTTAAAGAAAGTTAGGTTTCTCTACCTGGTGAGAAACTCTTTTATGAAAGGTCACAGTTTGATTCAACAAAATCCAGGCTTTTCTCAAGAAACTGTATGCCCGTGAGTATGAAGCCACACTCGTCAAACTATACAAAACACTGAAACAGCTCTTCACAAATGCTCAAGTTTTATCCTCTGAAATTAAACATTGTTTTGGTAATATGAAATGTAATCAAAATAAACTTGTCCCATTTTAGAGATGAAGAATCTCAGCCTCAATTGAACTAATATATTGAAGATAAAAATTAGAAAGTATCTTTAAAAGAAGGGCCAAAATGTGTCAGTAACATAATCAACTTTTTTGTCACTATCACAAGGATTTTGAGAAAAATAATCTTAATATAGGAGAGAGTCGTGTTGTGTTGGGGTAAAATTCAGTGAGACTGAAAATACCTGGAAGAGCAAGGGGGTAACAAGGAGGGGAGCAGAGTTTGAGAGAGAGAGAGAGAGAGAGAGAGAGAGAGACAGAGACAGAGACAGAGACACAGAGAGACAGAGACAGAGAGACAGAGACAGAGAGAGACAGAGAGGGAGGAAGGAAGGAGGGAGGGAGAGAATCTTTCTATCTCCTCCAAGACCTCATAGACAAAGCACTTCTTACTTGTTTTGACACAATACATTCCAAATTAGCAAAATGGGATCACAATCAAGTCTTCAACATACATGTCTTTGTGTTACATTTTAAATACAAACCAAATAGGTACTCATTAATGCCTGCTTCACATGTAAATTCAAGTATGATGTCACAGCTCTGCTATATTGTCCTATCGTAGGTTATAGAAATAAATTTGTTTATAAAAGTATTTTATTGCTGCCTGAGTGTAGAATTTAAGCCATATGAAAACACCAGAGAGTGTTATAGACAAAATACTTCTGAACACAATGAAAATATCTTTACATAGTAATAATTAAATTTATCTCCAAATAGTTTCTCATCAGTGGTTCTCCAAATTTAACACATAACATGATAGTTTCTTATACCAGAGAAAAGATGAAAGTCAAACCATTAAAGTTAAAATTACTGACATTTAAAAATATTATAAACTGATTTAAGTTCAGTGTAGATAGGTCTTTATAATCAATCAGAGTTTGCAGCTAAAACAGTTATCACCCAATAGAGTTGAATGAAATAGTATACTATGTCTGGTCTTAATATAATTACTATTAAAAATAGATACAGAATTGATGATAATACAACTCAATTTATTATAGATAGACATTTTTAATGCTAAGAATTTTAGACGAAGTGCTACATTCACTTGGATACTGAAGTGTATTTACATGATTCTTCAAACATGTTTTCAATTTTCATACTTAAATGTGACAGTCAGCTCACAATTTTCTCTAATCAATGATGATCAAGATAATAAAGTTTTAAAATCAGATACTGTGACTGTGGTAGCTTCTCCCAGAGGCAGCTTGCTAGGTTTCTAAAACAAACATACAATGCTTAGAAATGTTTAGTACAGGTCTCCAACAAAGACATACTAACTAAACAAGAAGGCAATAAATTCTTTATAAAGAAAGATCTGCCATTTGGATATTTCCTGCTGTGTTAAAAATTTCAGCTACCATAATTAGCAGCATGGTTTCCATCTTGCCATGATAGGCAGAAGAAAGGAGCATCTGCAGAAGAGAGGAAAAGATAGAAGGCAGAGGAAACTGTAACAATAGAGCACACAGCTAGCTGCTTAATCAATGGCCACGGTTGTTGTAAACATACTTTATAAGAAAGCATCGAACTTTGTGCAGTAGAAATTAGAAATTCAATCCATAAACTATTCATTAATTCAAAAACCATGTCTTAGTTTTGTGATGTTTAAGATTAATGAAAGATTAAGTATAATTGGATACAATTGATTTAATACTAACAGTACAAAGAATGTATTTTTTTTTACCTGAGGTTTATAAAGATTCTGGTTTTCGTAATCATGAGTTTGATATATTGGTAGCTATAAAGGTCAGAGTTTTTTATTCTATAAAAAGAAACATCATAGAATATTTCTTTAGGAGCATATAAACAGCTTAACATTCACAAAATACTATTGGGTTCTGCTCATACAATGTGGATTTTTGTAAATATGCAAAGGGAAAGCTAAATTGACAATATATGTTTTTTAAATGTTATGAATAAAGTTCGTGAAATTATGGATGCCTTTTTGAAATGTCATGTTGTTAAGAATGTATTACTTGCTTTTAATAAGTACAAGTGTATAAATAAGCTTTGGTGTAACTGAAATTGATGTCAGGAAGAAAAAAAAAAAGCTGTCGTTCACTCGGTCCATCCATGCAACCAGTATCAATTCAATGGTCTATGCAAAAACTAATCAAAAACTATGAGAATTAAACAGCTAAAATTTAGCTCTGTAAGCACTAGCTCTGAGAATAAAAATATGTGATAATTGATAACGAGATGGGAATTAGGTTGAAGAGCCTCTCCCAGGTTAAGCCTCATTTGCTGCCAACATCTATTTTTAGAACAAAAATAAAGAAAAAAGCATCACCCATTTTAAGCCCAAATGGGAGAGACTTTGCTATTGCTGTCGTGTTTCTTTTTTCAACAAAGGGAAGATTTTTATATATCTTAAGAAAGGAAATACCTTCAGGAAAAGTTATCACCACTAAAATTATTAATGCAAAATCCATTTCAAATTTTTAGCAGGAGATCTCATTCTTCTCTAATTCTGCTTAGGACCCGGTTTAGTAATATTCTCTGCCTTAGATTAATTACCCTGATCTAATTCATTTAGTGGAGGACAGCTGTGGTACGTGGGTTGCTCACTGATGTATTGTGTTAAATGACGCCCATCTGTCACTGCAGAATATCAGCATGGATTCAGTGTCATCCACTTCATTGGTTCTGCTGAGATGTGAAGTACAGCTACAATGTTTACTACTGTTGTTAATTTAATATCTACACCTTTAATAACCTGACTGCTGTCACTCGCGAAACAATGATACATGATGGGCATTGAAGAACCGGATAGAATGCATTAACAAGACAGCACAGCAGACCCTCTGGTACAGTTAATTAGAACATTTGTGGGCAAAGTTGCTATGGGGGTCCCTGTAGGGCATTCTCCTAGGGAAATTCTTGACTGGGAAATGAAGTTAAAGGAATCTGTGTTAATAGCACTTCTGACAAATTTAATCATTAATTAACGATTAAATACCGGGGAATTTAATCATTTATTTTCACCAAGTAGAACCATTTTATGTCAATTTTTATATTTAATATTTAATCATCGACTCATAGTTTCTTCTCATGCTTTTGTTCTCCTTTAGTCCAATTCCTCAAATATGCACTATAAGTGCCTCTCAGAAAATCAGCTGATGCAGTAAAATATATCAAATATAGTGTCCTGAATCAAGGTTTGCCTCCTCAGATAAATAAACTTAACTCAAAATATATTAAGAAGATTGAAAATAGATTTTTACCTAAATGCTTGTATCTAATTTCACAAGGAATAAACAATAACATATCTGTTACATTTATTTATATAGTTATTTCTAAAATAGTAAAATTAAAATAAATAATGCATAGGTTACATATTAAGTTTATTAAATAAGCATATAAAACACAAAAAATTATTGAAAACAGGGAAATAATAAATATCTAAACATAGACTAACCAACATTTTATACTATAAAAAATTGTAGAAGATAAATGTGACTTTTCCATGTCCTTCATTTTCATTCTTCATAGTATTCTGTTTATCTGCCTCAGTGACTTATCTTTGTTCCTAGTGCCTGTTTTCAAATTATGAATTTTTTCTTCAAATAATTTTTCCATTTCTTTGCCTTGAATGAGCTTTAGTTCAACACAGGATTTCTTTTTGCTGTATTATGTCATGTAGTCTCTCCTTCTTTCACCAGGTTCTGTTCCCCTAGATATGAAACAAACAAACAGTATCAGTGGAAAATTTGTATACTACCAGTGCATTAATTTACCTATAGATTTCTCTATGGTAAATTTGAAATTGCAATTTGAAGATAAAATATATTATTAGATTCTTCTTTATTCCAGACATTGGGTGTTTAAACTACAAATGTTTCAAATTAATTAACCTAGAAAATTAACTGAAATAAAACAAGACAGTGTTATTTAGTACCGAGAAAAGATAAAGTATAGATGTATAGAATCTAGTAGATAATTGTGTGTCATGTAAAGAAGCAAGAAAATGTGACTCTATATAAACATACATACCATTTTGAGACAAAAAAGAAGTCAAACGAGTTTTAAATATAACCTTAAATAAAGAATACATAGAAAAAAGTGAAATGTTAAAGAAAATTGTAGAAGAAAAACCTACTCAAACAGAAGCTTAAGTGAAGAAAATTCTTCTAAACCAACATTTACAGCAGGGTAATCAATAAATAGTAATTATTAGAGTAATCCTATTAATTTTCCAAAGTTGATGATAAATCAATAGAAAGTTCTCAAACAGAAAACTAAAAATGGAGGAAAGAAACATTTTTTGAAAACCATAACCCAACTTTAAACATATTTATTATAGTCTTATCAATGATTCTGAAAGGAAGAAGGAAAGTAATGAAAGAAAAATATTTTAAGGAATCACACAGTTGAACTAAGCTATAAATTGAATGTTTACAAAACATTCATATTATTGTCTGACTAGTGTTTAATTTCAGTGGGAACAATACAATATTTCCTTTTTTTGAATTACCAATACTAGTCATTTGTCTTTTCCCTTGTTCTCCCTAATTTCTCAGTTCTTGTATTACTTTTTCTTATGTCACCTTCCATATCATCATTTTCTACTCTCTATTTTATTTTTGTCTCTTCTGGCTAATACAGTGCTTTTCCCCCTGCTTTTCATTGAGTTTATACTTAGTAGTATTATATATAGCACTAATTTTTAACACCATCTAGTGGTGTCAAAAAGGTCTTCTTCATTTCTCCACTATTTTGTTAAAATGATCAGATCCCAGTTTCCTGGTAGAAACATGGTCAAAGTTCTAAATGACCAGTAATAATTTTACCTATGATAAATTATTTAATTTTTATATTAAATATTATATTTAATATTTTAATATTAAAATAAAGAAAATATGAATGTGTAATTTTATGCTTTATTGAGCTTCAAGGCATGCCAGACAGACTAGCCCTTTCTTGACCCACTTAGGGAGTCTCAGTGCAGCTCAGTCCAGCCATGATCTTAATCTGACAAAAATGTGCTTTTGATAGGATTCTTGTCCTGGATGTCATTAAATACCATTGAATTCTTTATTCCTGGAATTTGATTGGTATTCATATTTTATTCTGTTTTGAGGGAAAGTTCACTATCAGAAATTCTCTTTGTTTTGTCAAGTCTTATTAGAATGGGCAAAGTTTTCAGGTAGGGTTGGAGAAGTGTCCAAGGGCAGGTCAAGCACAGTCAGAGAACAAAGAAAAGTCAAACTGGTTCTGACCTGGATGTTTTATCCTATTAGCTAGTGTTCATAGTGCTGGTAGATGCTATTCATGCTACCAGATGAGAACAGTAGCAATCAATCTTATATGACTGCAAACCCTGATAGCTATAATAAAAACCTGTCTGGCAAGATAAACCCACTCATGCAATTGAGGAACAAATATCATGGGAATAGTAAACTACTTTTTTATTAGATTTAAGGCCAAAAGATAGAGTCTATACTTGGTACTGTTGAAGAAGTTAATAACTGATGGATAGATATATCACAATAGGACCTGTGATACAGGAAAGACTGTACTACTATTATTCTGCTAAATACACATGGTATTTAAATAACTTTTTATGTATCTGAGCACATATCTTAGTATGTCAGAGCACTGGATGTTTTTCAAGAGTTTTCCCAGGACCCACATAGTGGCTAAAAACATCTGTTACTCCATTTCCACAAGATCCAAAACATTCTTCTGGCTTCTGTGTGTACTTGGAACACATGTGGTACACAGACATTCATGCTAGCAAATCAATTCTTACACATAAAATTCTAAATAAGATTAAATGACTTTGCATTATAGCTATAGATTAGTGTTATCTCAACCCTCATCAGAGTAACTTCCTTTTTAAGCTGGTGGTGGCTAACACTAAGACAACTATTTATGGTTCATAGACTAAGTTATTGAGGAATGTTTAGTCTTCAACAGGACACTTCATCACAACCACACGGCCCAGTGCTTGGAGATCATTGAAAAAGAGATGGCGAAAAGACAGAAAAGTATAATGGTATAATAATATAAGGCAGTGGTTCTCAACCTCATTGATACTGCAACGTTTTAATAGAGTTCTTCATTTGTGTTGACACCCTCTCCTCAAACATAAAATTATTTCTTTGCTACTCCAGAACTCTAATTTTGCTGCTTCTATGGATTGCACTGTAAATATCTGATATGCAGGATAGCTTATATGCGACCCCCAAGAAGGGCACAATTCACAGGGTGAGAACCACTGCTATACGAGAACCATTTTTTAATCACAATTGGACAGTTGTCCATCTAAGCTCGCTGCACTTGTGATAGTGTACCCAAGTAGAAAAAACGAACCGCAGAGCCAGGCATGAAATCCCACCACTACCTGAGTAGCTGTTCGTAACTAAGTGCTTTTAAGGGAAAAGGGGTTACTTCACTTTAATGGTGTGAATTTTGATAGGTCTGAGATGCTCCTGTGAATGGCCATACACCCAAGAATATAAAGGCAGTAGAAACTGGACTTGATGGTTTGAAATAAATGAATGAAGACAAAAGTTTGATGGACTTGGACTGCAGGGATGGATATGAAATGTTGATGCTCCAGTCCATCTTAGAAGGGAGAAAAAATACCCACGGGAGAAAATATAGAGACAAAGTATGGAGCAGAGACTGAATGAAAGGCCATCCAGAGACTGTCGTCCAGGAACTGGGGTTCCATTCCATATGCAGCCACCAAACCCAGTTACTATTGCTGATGCCAAGAAGTGCTTGCTGGCAGGAGCCTGATACGGATGTCTCCAGAGAGTCTGTGCCAGAACCTTACTGATACAGATGAGGATGCTTGCAGCTAACCATCAGACTGTCATGGGAACCCCAACAGAGGAGTTGTAGAAAGGACTGAAGGACCTGAAGGGGTTTGCAACCCCATAGGAAGAACAATGATGCCAATGAACCAGAGCCCCGCCCCCACTGAGCTCCCAGGGACTAAAATACCAACCAGTGAGTACACATGGAGGGACCCATGACTCCAGGCGCTATGTAGGAGAAGATGGCACTTCTCAATAGGATAAGCACTTGGTCCTGTGAAGGCTCATTTCCTCAGTGTAGGAGAATGCAAGGGTATCAAGGTGAGAGTGAGTGGGTGGGAGTGGGAGCATCTTTATAGAAGCAGGGGGAGAGACATGGGAGGGGGGGAGGGCATAACATCTGAAATGTAAAAATATAAAAAATCCATAAAAACAGAATACAGCCTATAAAATTCACATAGAAAATAAAAATACATGATAAGTTAACGATTACATACTATTAGTGATCTAGTGTTTTAAACTAGGATAATTTCTCAGGTTATTCGGTGTGCTACATTGTGAAATGGTTCTGTCTTGACACTTTGGTTTATTTTCTCCTTTATCTTGATACTGTCTTTACTGAGTGTTAGTGGAAATAATAGAGTTATATACCAAAATTTATAAGGGAATTTTTAAATTTCCTTCTTTATGACTTAAAAACATGGACAGAAATTCAACTTATATGTACATTTTCTAGTTCCGAGTTACTAATATGTTTTTTAAAGTGTTTTAAAGGCAGAAATAAAGAACTATCCCATCACATGCTTTTTATTTGTGATATCTGAAAGAGACATGCCAGAGGAATAGAATTCTGCATCATGATATAAGTAAACCCTTCAAATATGAAAAGCATGAACGTCCAGTCTTCTTAACTTTACCTTTTCTCCTACATCTTTTCTTGCTGTTTTAAATGGTATTTTAATTTACACTTTGAAACTTTCATAAATATCCCATGTCTTAGTGAATCAATGTAATTCTATTAAGATGATGAATCAGAACAAATATTAAATGAATTTATTTATATTCCTGGATTCATGAAAACTGTCCTTCAAGCTCCACTTCCTTTGTCTGGTAAAAAATAAACTTGAGACTTATCTAAATGCTTATAGAAAAAAACATTAGTCTAAACATATTTATGGAAAAGGAAGGAAATTGACAGTTAACCAATGTATACATATAACTTAAGGAGCATTGAAGTATCAAACACAAACACTTGATATACCCTCAAATTTCAAAATAAAACATACAACTATAAGTGCATTCAATTCTATTTCTTAACCTATCACAGTTTCAGTTAGTATAGATATTATTGTAATTTTTTTATCTAACAAAATGCCTTCATTCAATCATTATGGCACACTACTAGTGCAGACTACATACAAATGGGAGTATTTGTATACTATTCACATCTATACTTTTTAGCCATATTTTAAGAAGTAAACAATTACAAGTTATGACACCCCAATTTGTGTCGAGAAGCCTGGTTTTCGCCAATATAAACTGTTCTCAAGCAAGTCCTATGCACAGATACTTGCACCGTTTACCATTGTAAACTTAAGGAATATGGGTGATTTAAGTCTGTCAGAATTCTATTGAGATTATGCTTCAGAAATTCCACAAGTTAATTATTTGTAGTCCCAAACATATTACCTGTCAAAACCTGGTATGTGAGGAGGCATCTAAATTTCACTTTTTCTTTCTCAGTATCTTCAAGAAGTCAAGACAATGGGTCAAACCGCTAAGAGTCCTAATATTCTGAATCTAAATTTCATTCCAAGTATTGATCGTTTCTTATATGTAGTGCTGTTTATAACTATCACTTCATGTGTTCTTCAATATAATATATAAATTAGAAATTGTTGACAATACATTTCAAAGCAAATGATGAATTTATACATCAGAGCTAGAGAGCTTAACTAGCATCATATATATATATATATATATATATATATATATATATATATATATATTCACTATCATACGGACCTTGTTAGGACCCAGCATCAACATGATTAAATTACATGAACTAAAATGGGAAAAAATGATAAAAAGAAAAACAAAAGGGAAAAAAATGGCTCATATGATTTTCTGTCTGTATTCAATGCCACTGTCACTTACCTGGTGAGTATTTTCATCCTTGTTATATAATAAGCAAGCCACCACAGTGAACAAGGAATAAGACCAGACTTAGGGAAAGGGAGAGTTGGAAACAATCCTTATAATTAAATCTATCGATGTGGAAAATCTTTCCATTATTTTCCCTCAGGCTCTGAAAATTCTTAAAAGAAAGCACAAAGGTTAGAATATTTTTATTACTAAATATATTGGATCTTCAAAATAATTTGATAGTGGATAGAGAAGGAAGTTTATATATTTTGTGTTCATTCTATGTAGAATATAAAATGTCAACCTCTGCCTCATAATTAAAGCAAAATTGCTGATATTTAACGACTGTGTTCAATATACAGAAATAAAACCCTAAACTTTTTCCTTTGCATAGAATATAGAGAATATAAAATAAGTTTCATACTTTATCAGAAAGGGTCATAGAATGGTTTCAAATAATCTACCTATACCGTGTCAAATAGTCTTACCAAATATGTTGCTTTGATTATTTTATAACTATTTAATTGGATTTTGTGAAAACCACTTTCAAGAGTCACTGCTATGACCTAAGCATCTTGGGTTCTCATTTGGTTCAGCCTAACTATCCACACTTTGTGAGGTGATACCAAGGCCTAAATAAATCATGGTCTGTTGTTTGAGTGATTGCTAGGAAAATTTAGATGTTAGCTTTGTTGAGCTTACACATACAGACGAAGCAAGCCTGGATAATATTTCTGAAACTGACATTTGAACTGTTTGCTATATTAATGTCCAGCACTAGTGAATGTTTCCTCTGGAGCATGCATTCCTTCCTCCAGACATATATCTGCATATGTCTGATATAACAGCTGAGAATCTAGAGAAGAAATGTAATGCATCTCAGTAAAAACCAACATATATTGGTTTCTATCTTAACAAACAACAACAACAACAAATGGAATAAAACATTTTAAGAATGTCCTTCAAAAATGGATACATACTTAAGGAACACTTTGATGGCAAAATTATGCCCAGAAAACAAAAGAACAAACACTTAATAATGCAACAATGTAGATAATGGCTCAGGCATTGGGCTGAGACAAATAGATCAGCAAGAAGAATGAATACTCTATTCACTTGCGCATATTAAGTTCAGAAGAGACAAATTTTATGTATGCATATAAATTCAAAATTGACCACTGATTATGATTTTGAGGTAGTGGTCCATACAAATGAATATGAACAGATTTTCTGAGGAGTTGAAATAGTCTAACCTCAATAAAGAAATTGATTACATAGATATATTCTTTTACCACGCTCACTGAATTTTTCAGTAAATATCTACATATTAAATAGTATATAAACTAAAAGTTCAGTAATAATTTTAAGTGATTATTGCAAATGTTACAAGTAAGTAGAATTATATGCAATTTTATACACATTTGGAATCACTGTCAAATGACACAAGACATTAAATTTGTCTTTTCTGTTAAAAAAAAAACTTTCATTGATAGGTACATTTACCTTAAAATATATGGGTATATATGCACTAAATTGCATATATGAATTAGTATTAATTCCCCAAGAATTAATGTTAGTGTAACATGGTTACATTTAGATAAAATTGACTATACTGTCACATAGCTACAAACTATGATATAAATTACTATAATATAATAAAAATCTAAGACTATTAATAGTTTCTACTTATATTTCTAAGAATATAATTTACATTTAATGTAAGTATATTATATAATAAAATTCCCATGTTTACTTTTAGTATAAATCTATAAGGTAGCAGAATATAACCTATGGAATATTCATGATGAATCTTCCAATATTCTGTCATAAAGCATAGTTCAAAACTATATATTTATTTTATTCCAATTGCATAATATCAGGGAAATATAAATGCATATGCATATTATATATCTCATTAGTATATGTTCAGTGCAAGGGAATAACTATATTTCAAGATAATTGTTAATTAAAAGAGTAGAGTTTTTTGTGCTCAAGAAGAGACAGGAGTTCCCGGTTTGCCTGTGTTATGATGTTTTATTGATGAATGTTATATATCTGTAACAGAATATTACTTCCTTGAAAGAAAGGATAACATACGATACATTGTGAAATAGAAAACTTTCTGAAAATCGTCATGTGAGTTTCTTCTGTTTATTGGTTGTTTTATTTATTTACATTTCAAATGTCATCCCACTTCCTAGTTTTCCCTCCACAAAACCCTATTGCCCCCTCTCCCCCTGCCTCTATTGTACCCCCACCGGCCTACCCACTCCTGCCTCAGTTTTCTAGCATTCTCCTACTCTGAGACCCTCCAGAGGACCAAGGGCTTTCCTCCCAGTGAAGCCAGATAAGGCAATCCTCTGCTACATATCCAGCTGGAGCCATGTATTCCCCCATGTGTACTCTTTGGTTAGTGGTTTAGTCTCTGGAAGCTTTGGGAGGGAGGTATGGTTGGTTGATATTGTTCTTCTTACGAAGTTGCAAACCCCTTCAGCTCCTTCAGTCCTTGCCCTAGCTTTTCCATTGGGGTCCCCATGTTCAGTCCAATGTTTGGCTGCATGCATCTGCATCTGTATTGGTCAGGCTCTGGTAGAGCCTATCATGGGACAGCTTTACCAGGCTCCTGTCAGTAAGCGATGAAGGTAACATGTTGTGTGACTCCACTGTTTTGAAATGTTCAGAATAGGTAAGTCAATATACAGAGCATTAATGATGATTACAAAGGGAATAATGGAGGGTTCAGAGATGGCTCAATATTTAAGATCACATCTTATGTCCTCTGAGGACCTGGGTTTACTTCCTGGATCCTATCATGATTTATAACACTCTGCATTTCAGTTCCAGAAAATTGAATCCCTTCTTCCTACCTACACAGGCACAGGTCACAATGTTCAGCACACTGTAGGTGTATAGGAAAACATTCATATACATAAACTTAGAAACAAATCTTTTAAAATGCTGTGAAAATAGGAGACTAGATGCCTATAGCTTGCAAATACTGGGAGTTTAGAGAAATTATTAAGATGTGCCAAAATTATTTTACAGTAATAAATTGCTTAAATAAATACTATTCTTAAAAACATTGAGTTCTTCTAAAAAAATCGAATTCTGTACATTCAGCAAAATGGTATTCAGGTTATGACTTTAATAAAAATAATGAAAGATAAATGTTTTCAGTGTTCGAACTTACTAAGTTTTAAATATGGTGCTTGGAGACTGTGTATATTTCAGTCTCATAGTTAATCACACACGAGATCACTGTGTGACTACTCCAGTCACAGGATCCTAGAGCCTTGCTGTCTTCACATTTTGGTCAGAGTACAGCCATTATCTAATCCAACACGGATCGGGTACCAATTAATGTGTGACTTGCTCTGATTTAAATTTCTCTTGCAAGATCCTTAGTTTGCAAAACCGTAAGCCAAATATTGTTCACTTGAAACAATGATTGAAAGGAATAGAGAAATTTAAGTACTTAAATGACTCAAACACTCCCCAGAAAAGATTACAGATGAAAGTTGAGGCTATAACGTCACAAATAACCATCTAATTCTTTCAAGAAATGGGTCCGTTCAGTGTCCCTTTGCACAGCAGCAATGCAGCATTGAGGCTGTGCTGTGCCAACAGTGAGATCAAGAGAGTACTAGAGACAAAGTCATTTCCTTCTTTCTACCAATCTACCTTCAAAAAATATAGGTTTTGAAAGTGAATTTACTCCTCAAAATGCAGCATTTTAGCTGTCAGGAGTTCTTTACTGAAAGATAATTTGGACCTGTGATTAGATGGAAAGAGATAAAACTAATTTTAAACCATTTTTCATAAAACATATTTCAAAATTTACATTGACATTGGGCATAGATCACATTTAATTTTAAAAATCAGTTCACATTTGCACTGCTTCTGGGTCATAGATCATGGGAAATATGAAGAAGGATGGATACCCAAACTGCCTTCCTTGAGACCGAGAAGCTTGCCAGAGCTTGCAACTTCTACCTTTTTCACTACCCTCATATCAGATGTTCTTAGATATAAAAGCCAAACTTCAGACCATTTCATGGAAAGTTTGCTAGTTTTTTAAATTGTTTATTTTATTTATGTACATTTCAAATGTTATCACCCTTCCTGATTACCCCTCCACAAACCCCTATCCCATCTCCCTCCCTCTTTCTATAAGGGTGCTCCTCCACCCACCCACCCACTCTCATCTCACCATACCTAGCATTGCCCTATGCTGGGGCATCGAGCCTTCATTGATGTCAGATAAGCTATCCTCTGCTACAGAAGCAGCTGGAGCCATAGGTCCCTCCATGTGTACTCTTTGGTTTGTGATTTAGTCCCTTGTAGATCTGGGAGCTCTGTTTGCTTGATGTTGTTGTCCTTTCTATGGAGTTGCAAACTCCTTCGGCTCTTCAGTTCTTCCTCTAACTCCTCTGCTGTGGTCCCTGTGCTCAGTAGGATGGTTGGCTGAGAGCCTGTATTGGTCAGGCTCTGGCAGAGCCTCTCAGGGAACAGCGATACCAGGCTCCTTTAGCAAGCGCTTCATGGCATCAGCAATACGGCCTGCGTTTTGAGTCATATATTTTAGGTGAACCATTTAAAATCTTTTAGCTCATTTTTCCTCTCGGAATTCTGCATCATTAAATCACTTAAACTTGGCTCACTCATTTGTGCATCTTATCCACTCACCATCCTTCCATCATCTACTTCCAGGCAGGTCCCATCTCCAATTTCCTCACCCTCCGAGGACCTGGTGTACCACAATATAGCCAAAGGAGCACACACTCAGCTTTCAGAAGATAAGCACTAAGAGGAAAGACAATATTGCAGATCAGGAACATTTCAGACCTCGCAGAAAGTAGCTGTCAAACACGGCACTTATTTCATCATTCATTTCTCACGTCACTGTCACCAAACTGACTAAACACTGCAGTTTTACACATTCTTCTTGCACAACTTTACCAATACGTTAACTTACATGATTAGTTCTAATAGGAAATAAATGAAGGAATAGTCTAATAAATTCTAATATATCCACTTACGCCCTTACTTAATTTGGAGCTATAAGACATATCCAGTCTTAATCATTAATAGCACTATCTTACTTCATGAATCTATAATAATTCCCCTGTCCCGTGAAATGCCAGATTAA
The DNA here is from genome assembly GCF_011064425.1 of Rattus rattus. Lineage (NCBI taxonomy): Eukaryota > Metazoa > Chordata > Mammalia > Rodentia > Muridae > Rattus > Rattus rattus. The sequence continues at coordinate 128,678,921 of NC_046159.1, forward strand.
CCCACTGCCTATTGTGAGTTATTGAAAATACTGAACAGACAAGAGTAAGTTAAATACAACTTATCTATCTCTCAAACCCATTTTAATCTGCAAAGGCTTTTCTAATTTTCTATATTTTGTGAACAACTGTATTAAAAATCACAACTTCTTATTTTGCTGACTTTTATCCACTTTTGACTTAGTTTTCATTTTGAAGATATGAGATAAGGTACCACTGAAAACAGAGTAGACAGTCAGTAAATTCGTATGTATATATTTATGTCCAAGGAAACATGACACATAAATATGAAGATGAAGTAAGGTTAAGTCTAATATTGGGTTTGAGCTTTACTATGAGTTGCTGAATCATAATTTACTCATTTTTTCCCTCTATTTTCACACACACACACATAGAAAGACACAGATGCACAAACACAAGCACGCAGACACACACATATAAAAGGACACACACTAGAAACAAGGACACATATACACATAAACAGCTACTCATAGACACGCCCCGCCCCTCCCACCCACACACATTAGAAATTTTGGCCTTGGAGATGTCATCACAGTTGCCAATTTTTCCCCTCTGAAGTTAAATTTAATTATACAAACATTTATTTCAAAATTTCTGTCATTGAATCACATATATTTTCAGTGATACACAAATAGTTATATTTTTGCCTTTCCATTTTTTGAAAATTACAATGAGACAAAAGTTTTTCTATATGAATAATCTGAAAAGCAATTAAATTCATTATACCCTTTGATGATCAATTGGATTCACAGTCTGCATGTGACGGTTGAGCTTTGAGCACATCAATCATTAAAAACTGACTTACTTTATAATGCAATACAAATATCTCAGGCTCATGTAAGATTTTTCTCACCCTAGAATCTATTTCATATACTATTTTATGGAAAACTGGATTTTTCTCCCAAGGAGATTTGAAATATTTTTATGGGGAATTAATTGTGTGGATATCATAATCTTTGATGCTGTTATTCAATCTATTTACATTTTTGATATAGGTACTTATGAAATACATATATTTATATGTATGTATATTTATGCTGATTTAAAAATAGTTATTTTGTTACATATAAATTTTGTTTATTTTTATGTATATGGGTATTCGGCCTGCATACATGTATGTAAATCACAGGCATGCAGTCCCATGGAATCCAGAAAAGGATATTAGATGTTCTATCACTGGAATGACAAATGATATTCACCCTCCACTAGGTGCTGGAATTTAAGCTAGGTCTTCTGGAAGAACAGCCAGTATAATGAACCACTGAGCAAACACTCTAGCCACCTATGGCTCTTTTAAACATTTAAATACTATGCATGCTGAAATAAAACTCCAAAACTTAAGTGGATATCAATTGAATGAACTCTTTTATTAAACACCGCGAGTATAATGAATCTATTAGTTGATCTTAAATGAAAAAAAAAATCAACTGCTCATCGCTTCAGTCATCTGGCATGGTATTGTAATCTGCAGCAGTAGCAAATTTGTGTGTTCATATTCTTGCTTCCTCTGATTATTTAAAGAATAAAACCACATCTGAAGCTCTCATTGTAGCCTGTTATAAACCACAATTTATGTAGATGAATTTGCTCTTTTAAGCTGCTTGGGTTTGGATGAACACTGAGGAAAGAAAAAGCAAAGCGTCTGTGATACAAATAATGCTGCCGACACTGTGCTATAACCGGCTTTTGTTTCCTCTTGAGATTATCTTTGGAGACACAGCTCATCTCACTTCAAACACATAATTAAATTTTAAAAGTTATCAAAAAGTATTCTGAAGCTAAATTTAAAACTAAAATTAAATTATCCCATCCAGAAATTTTAAGAACAAAATGCTCAGGATAAGGCAGGGGGGAAAAGTTTCACAAGTTCCCTGCAAATGTCCAGTAAATTTTACTAGTTATTTTAGAAAGATAGTCAGTATTTATTTGTAAATACTCACAGCTTCCAGAAGCACATTTTTTCAGAAGGCTAAAAAAAAAGTTCCAAGTCATTGAAGTCAATGTCCTCAGTGAAGTCAGATCACATATTTAGATAAAAAGGAAGAATTACTTAGGTAATTTTTAAACCAACTCTCTGTGCTTCCCCAGAATCCTCTATGATTATCTTAACAACTGTAACATGTTTTCAAGGTCTAGATAAGATCTTGCCATTTCTCTTCTTCCTTACTCTGTCATGATCTGCCCATTTAAGTAACTTTAAAGTGTTTTGAATTCTGAGATTTATCTTTGAGAAAGGGGAAAAGAAGGAAGCAAGGGTTTGATAATCAAATGTATCCCTTCTTCCCAATCTGCTATGTGTAAGGTCATGTGATGCTAAAAAATCATACATGGGAGTTTATTTTGAAGAATTTGATGTCCGAAATTAATTATAAGTAAACTGTAAGAGACACAAAGTACCAAAGATTCACACAGAAAGGAAAATAAATAACATTTCTAAGTAGTAGATATAGAGGTGATGAAAGATAAAAAACAATTTCCAGGACATGATGATTTGAATTTTTAATGATGACAGTATTTAGCAGTTATAAATTGATTAACATTAGAGTACTTCCAGAAGATAATATTAATGTATTCCAAATTATAATGTAAAGAATAATTGAATAGTTGAGCAAAATAGTGAAAATAGCACATAGTACCTTTTCAATGGTCCACATATCAGTGGAAGTTCAGCAAATGGGGGATGATCAAAGAAGTGCTTCCAAGGGCCATTGATATTAAGTATCATTCAGAAATACTTCTTTTGGCATGAAGGGAAGATTATAATTGCAATTAGGCAAACTAAGATACATTTTCTTCATGTTATGCTTGAATGTTATGGCTAGAATTATTTTGAGAAATATATTGTTGGAACAAATCCTGGAATTTAAGATTGCAATAATCTTAAATATTTTAGCCTGTAGAGTATACATATGATTTGCTGTGACACACACACACACACACACACATATACACACACAGACTTGTTTGCATGTTGAACTGGAGTAATTATCAGGAAGCTTATCACTGGGAAAGACTGATTGAAAATGACTGATTCTTCATCTCCTATAAGCCATTGATTACTTATTGCTTATACATCCTATATAGGAAGTTATATTGTCGAGATTTCAGAGGTACAACATCCCTTTAGTTTTTAGAAAATATTATTTCACAGCAAGCACCTTGCACTCTCAGTTCTTACAATCTCACTTTCTGCCCCATCCACACTATTTTCTGAGCTTTAGGTGTAGGGGTCGCATGATATGTGTACTAATTGGAGTTGGATACCCTATGGTCCAATTTTCTTCAGGTTTTATTTTTCTCTCAGAGTTTACAACTTAATTGCAGTTTCCCTCTTCTCCTTCCAGTCCCTTCCAAACTATTTCCCCTCTCCCCCAGATCCACTAATCCTCTGCTTCCCTTACGAAAAAGACATTTCCCAGGGGTATCTACCAAATATGGCATATCCGGTGCAATAAGACTAAGCACCTCATTTCATATTAAGCTGGACTGAGCTACCCAGTAGGAAAAGAAGGGTTCTTTGATAAGGGTGAGGACATAAGAAGAAGTATTTAGAATACAAGAGGGAATTACATTCATTTAGGAAAATGTCAGCAGTATATTCTTCTCTAGGATCAATGACCTTATCCACTAGCTTAGTTACAGTGCCTAGTATGAGTCCCCACCTATGCTACCCCTTAATTTCAATAAGAGAAAATTGTCACTTATCTCAAAAGTAAGTGCTACGATTTCATCATTGGGAATATCTTGAAAGGCTAGTCATTATGGAGCATAAATTGGGAAGACTACTGATTTTTTTTTCTCCCTTTGCAGAATGCGTAGCTTTCATTACTGTGAGAACTAGTCCACAGGGAGAAAATTTTTGGGTCAGCTCCACCCTGATCTTTCTAAGATTTGTGGCCAAAGGGTGCGGGGTATTTAATGATAGGGCCTTAACTTCAGGTCCTGAGAGGCAACCAAGTACATGGTCTGGATCATTTTGGAAGTCTTACAGACTCCCATAGTGAATATCAAAGAGAAGTTTGCTTTGCTGTCTTTCTCTTTTGTATTGTCTTTCTTTGCCTCTCTGCATTTGGAACTATCTCCCCCTCAACACCATTACTCACCATGGATTCTTTATCTTTCCTAGTTTCTGTGGTTATGCTATATTATATTCTTTCACCTGAAGATTTGAAGCAGGGAAACCAGAGAAGCAAAAATATGTGGCACTTGTATTTTGCATTCTGGTTTAACTTACTTATTTTTCTAAATTTATTTGTCTATAATTAGTATGACTGCATTTTCCTTTTAGAGTTGGATAGTAGTCTACTGGGCATATGCACTACATTTGCATTAACCATTCATCTGTTGGGGAATATTTATGTTGTTTTAATTACCTAACTATTTCAAATAGGGCATCTATGAACATTGATGAGAACGTGTTTGTATTGTAGAATACCAAGTCCTTTGGGCATGTTAGAAATCAAGGTAGAGCTGTGTCATATGGTAGACATAATTTTAGTTTTCAGAAGATTTTTCACACTAATATCAAGAGTGGCTGCACCAATTGTCATCACCATCAATAGTGAATGAGTACCCACCCCCTTCTCTATATCTTTGTCAACATTTGTATGTTGTTTTGTGGATATTTGCCATTCTCACTAATCTAGCATGAAAATTCAAGTTGTTTTAATTTGCATTTCCTTGAGTCAAGTAAGTGGGAAGAAATAATAAATATCAAAATAGACTCTAAAGCTAGAGGATCTGAGAGATTGTTGTGAGAGTGTACCTATTAGTAACATAAGGAGTTATACCAATAAAGTCTCACAAGCATGATGGCCCATAAGTGAGCTGAACAAAGACACCAATTATTTTTTCCCTCTGGGTGGAGAAAATCCATGTGTCATCAATCACACACGAATACTATACATACGTAGCAGGAATACTGGGATGACAAGAAGTGATCCTCCCCAAGAAAGGGCACTTCAGTTCGTTGTTCGGTGCCACATAGTCAGCCCTGAAAACATGCATAATGGAAACATTATATAGACTACAGATTGGACAAGTTGACTAAACAGGAGGCCAGGAATATATAAGAGAACAGAAAGAGGTATATTGAGGGTTTGGAGTAAGGAAAGGTAAAGGAGAAATTATGTCTAGAACTAAACAGAGAACTCACAACAGAGTAACCTTGATGGGTGAAGTAGCACCTAAAGAACCCAGATGCCCTTCAACAGAGGAATGGATACAGAAAATGTGGTACATCTACACAATGGAATATTACTCAGCTATCAAAAACAATGACTTTATGAAATTCATAGGCAAATGGATGGAACTGGAAAATATCATCCTGAGTGAGGTAACCCAATCACAGAAAAACACACATGGTATGCACTCATTGATAAGTGGCTATTAGCCCAAATGCTTGAATCACCCTAGATGCACAGAACACATGAAACTCAAGAAGCATGATCAAAATGTGGATGCTTCACTCCTTCTTTAAAAGGGGTACAAGATTACCCTTGGCAGGGAATAGGGAGGCAAAGTTTAGAACAGAGGCAGAAGGAACACCCATTCAGAGCCTGCCCCACATGTAGTCCATACATATACAGCCACCAAACTAGATAAGATGGATGAAGCAAAGAAGTGCAGGCCGACAGGAACTGGATGTAGATCTCTCCCGAGAGACACACCCAGAATACAGCGAATACATAGGCGAATGCCAGCAGCAATCCCCTGAACTGAGAATGGGACCCCCGTTGAAGGAATCAGAGAAAGGACTGGAAGAGCTTGAAGGGGCTCAATACCCCATATGAACCACAATGCCAACCAACCAGAGCTTCCAGGGACTAAGCCACTACCCAAAGACTATATATGGACTGACCCTGGGCTCCAACCTCATAGGTAGCAATGAATAGTCTAGTAAGAGCACCAGTGGAAGGGGAAGCCCTTGGCCCTGCCAAGACTGAACCCCCAGTGAACATGATTGTTGGGGGGGGTTGGTAATGGGGGGAGGATGGGGAGGGGAAGCCCATATAGAAGGGGAGGAGGAGGGGTTAGGGGGATGTTGGCCTGGAAATCGGGAAGGGGAATAACAACCGAAATGTAAATAAATACTCAAGTTCATAAAGATTAAAAAAAGAAAGAAAGAAGGAAAGAAATGTTCAAAGTCCTTAGTGATCAGGAATTTACATTTCAAAACGTCCCTGAGATTCCAACTTACACCAATCAGAATGTCTCAGATCTAAAGCTCAGGTGACTGTACATGCTGTTGAGGATATGGAGAAAGAGAAATACTCCTCCATTGTTGGTAGGATTACAACCACAGGTACGACCACTCTGGAAATCAATCTGAAAGTTCCCTAAAAAAATTTGGAATAGAACTACCTGAAGACCCACCTATACCACTCTTGGTACTCTTGGGTACATATACCCAATACTTGCCACAGAGACAAGTGTTCCACTATGTTCATAGTGGCCTTACTTGTGATAACCAGAATCTGGAAACAAGGAAAATGTCCCACAAAGGAAGAATAAATATGAAAAATATGGCTCATTTACAAAATGGAAGACTATTCAGCTATTAATGAGGACATCCTGAGTTTTGCAGGCAAATGGATGGAACTAGAAAATATCATCCTGAGTTAGGTAACTCAGACTCAAAAGACCTGCATGGTATGTACTCACTCATAAGTAAGTGGATATTAGCCAAAAAAAAAAATTTATAGAATACACAGAACTCAAGATGGTTAACAAGCCAAAGGGCCCAAGTGAGGACACCTCAATTCCGTGTGAGAGGGAGAAGAAAGCAAACACATGGGACAGAGGGTTATGGGTGGGAGGGGGAACAACAGGGAGGGGGAAAAGAGAAACATGATCAGGTATTGGGGCAGAGAAACAGGAGTGAGGCCCTGAGGGTCAGCAGAATGAATCAAACCAGGCAACTTCAGGCTGTAGGAGTTGGGGGGGGGTTCTAGAATGTACCAGAAACCTGGGAGGTGAGAGACACTCAGGAATCAAAGGGAGAGAACTTGGATGAAGCGCTCCACAGTGAGAAGGGGGAACTTGAAGAGTCTACCTCCAGTGGAAGGACAGGACATCAAGTGAAGGAATGGATTTATCATCCTACAGCCAAAAGCTCTGACCCAGAATTGTTCCTGTCTGAAGGAACTGTGGGGATAAAAATGGAGAAGAGCATTAGAGAAAGGAGGCCCAGTGACAGGCCCAATTTGGGATCTTGTTCAAGGGGAGACCCTGGGGTCTGACACTGTTACTGTTTCTGTGTTGTGCTTACAGAAATGAGCATAGCGTGACTGCCCTCTTATATGCTCAAACAGCAGTTGAAAGTCAGATGTAGATATTAGCACCTAACCAATGGACAGAAGCCAGGGACCACTATGGTTGATTTGGGGGAAAGCTGGAAGAAGCTGAGGAGAAGGGTGACCCCAAGGGAAGACCAGCAGTCTCAATTGACACGGACAGCCTGAGATCTCTGCCAGCATACACCAGCTAATATGAGTCCACTGACACATATTCAGCAGAGAACTGCCTGGCCTGACCTCAGTGAGAGAAGATGCACCCAACCCTAAACAGACTTTGACCCCAGGGAGTGGGAAGGTCTGTTGAGGTGGGGTTGGGGGCTAAGAACATCCTCTTGGAGACAGGGTGAAGAGATATGGGATGGGGAGCTGTTGGCAGAGGGGGTGGCAGACTGGAAGGGGTATGAAGACAGGACTGTTAAAAAGTATTAAAGAATTAAAAAAACATTAACCTAAAAAAATCTATCATTTATAAGCTAAGATATCTCAGAGTATTAGCCAAAATAACCTTTTTTTGCTTCAAGAAAAATTTAAAACATAAATTAATGAGGACAAAAACAATACAAAGAATCGGTGCTCTAAAATCTGGTTTGGAAAAGACATAAACTAGTTAACATCTTCAAATTGAAGTCCTTCTAGTGTCTTCTGGAGTGCTGAGTTGGTATTTAGAAATTGCCTAAATTTGATTTTAACAAAGAATTTTTTCATTCTATATCAGTTGTGATTGATAGTTTTTTCTAGGAATAGAAATCTGGGCTGGCATCTGTGGCCTATCAGACCACAGAAGAAAAATACAGAATGTTGTTAGCCTACTGTTAGTACTTTTACAGGTCAGTATATATGCTCATCTAACTTTCAAATCAACATTACTATTTTTGGCCAATGTAAGCAATAGCCTGATGTATCTGTGCTGGGATTTGATCTTTTTAAATGGTCTGGTTCCCCTGGCTTAGTTGATCATCTTATTGAATGAAGCTTGAAAAAGAGAGAGATGTGGCCATTTTCACCTCCAGCTTCTACTTTCCAAAAGAATGTACTAGTTTCTGAAATGTAAGCAGCTTTTTGTTTGTTTGCTTGTTCATTTGTTTCTCATTTTTTGACTTATTTTTGTAAATAATGTGAATGTAGCATTTTATTTTAATTTTAAATATCTTACCAAAAATGAGCTTTTAAATTTTATACATCTCTCATTTAGGTGAATTTACTCTTCTACTCCTTCTTCCCCCCTGGGAAATTACCTCCATTACAGTTAAACTTTAAAGTCATACACACACACACACACACACACACACACACACACACATTGGAGTAGGACAAGGCCCACAAAAAGAAAAGAGCCCAAGAGGAGAAGGTACAAGAACAGTGGCCCACTTGTTCACATACTCAGGAATCACAAAAAACACTAAACTAGAAGGCATAATATAAATATACAGAGTACCTAATGCAGAACTCTACAAGTCCTGTGCACAGTGCTTCAGACTCTGTGAATTTAAATGAGCTTTGCTCATGTTGATATATGGAACCTTGTTTTTTTGGTGTTCTACATCCCCTCTGGATCTTCACTCCTTTTGCTTCCTCTTCCACATGATTCCCTGAGCCCTGAGGAAACAGATTTCATAGAAACATCCCATTTAGGACTTAGTGTTCCAAGGTCTCTCACTCTCTGTGTAATGTCTGGCTGCGGGACTCTGTTTTCCCATGTGCTACACAAGAAATCTTCTCTGATGATGGCTAAGGAGGACATCAGTCTATAATAACAGGTTGATGCCATTAGGAGTCATTGTATTGCTACCTTTTACTATGTTTTTAAAACAACACTATTCTGTTTCTCCCTAGGTCTCTGAACTATACCTAGTCTCAGGTTCTTGTCCATTGAAATCTGGCAAGTATAGGATCCTTCTGACAGAATAGGCCTTAAGTCAAATCAGTCATTGGTTGGTTACTTCAGAAACATTATAACACCATTGTCCTAGCCTATCTTGCAGGAAATTCATGGTGATAGAAAAAAAATGTGTCTGGCTTGGTATTTACAATCTGTCATTGATAGCATACAGAGTACTTTCCTGCATCAAAATCACTAGTCTTAGGTATACAGGCATCAGGCTGAGTTCTCTATTAATGAGTTGTATAGGTATTTTCTTTAGCAATAAGGGATTGAGCCAGGTTGTGGAGAGCAACCTATATTCTTGGCAATATCCTGGGTTGTTTGTGGACTCTCATGACATGCATTTGGTCAACAACTCAATTACACAGAATCCAGAACCTGTACTGGAAGATTTATTTGGTGACAAGAAACCATATCTCCCCATTATTGCTGATTTCATTTAGATAGCCTTCATTATGTAAATGTTTCAGATGGTTCTAACATATTAGGTTTCTATGATAGTCAACCAAGTGACCTTAATTTTCAGTCTCTCACCACATTTCTTCCAATGTTCCCCTCTACCCTGTAGCTCTTCACTTGATCCTGCTTTCATAACAACCATGCATCCATAGCAACCTGTTTTATTTCCCTTTCCTAATGTGATCTAGCTGCCCTTCCTCATCTCTTACTCTAAACATATTTTCTGTGAGTCCACAGATTATAGCTTAGTTATCAAAAACAGCTACTATGTACATATAAGCAAATGTATACCATAAATGTTTTTCTGGGTCTGTAATAACTCTCTTAGTAGAATTATTATTATATTTTTTAATTGCTAGATACTTATGAAACTTTCCAAGTTTAGAGAAGTACCAGTATTTCTATAAATTTATTTTTGCCTACTACAGTTAATTTTTTCAATTATAGTTAAAAAGCAATTCATTGAATATTATATAATAAATGCCTATATTTTATATGGACAATATGCTTATAAAAGAAATTAAATTACTATGGCTATATATACTAACATGTGTTAGCATAACCCAGTGTAATCATTCAATTTGAAATTTAACTTCAATACATTTAACTCATGCATAAACTGTTAGTCCAATTCCAAATTTAAGGACAATTTTCCATTTGTGCACATAGTGTGTTTCCCCTATAAGGCCTAATATGCATCACTACACAGCTCTTAGAGCAAAGAGCCTTAGCTTGCCCTTCACATCCTTCAAAAACTGAATTGTACAAACCATAGTATAGCAAGTAGTTAGCTAAAAATATCTACATTCGGGTCTCTTGCTCTGGTTGATAGAGCCTTGGAGTCCTTACAATCAAATGAATGGAAATAAGAAAAGAATATTAAAGGTTAAGGACTACATTTTCATTATAATTTTCACTGTAATATAATGAAAAATGAAAAAGAAGATTAAAACTGATTTAAAACTTAATCCTTAAATCTCTTCTTCAAGTGACTTTGGTTTTCAATTAATAAGATCTTAAGATTTTATGTTATACACAATGAGATTTGTGTTATTGTTATTGTTGTTGCAAATAACCCTGGTCTGGATTAATTTTAAATGGAAATAATCCTTGACTTCCATTTTAGTGATAGATTTGTTTTGTAAGAAGAAAATTCATTAATCTGTATATTACGCATAGGCATACTGGCTTCCTGCTAAAATGATATTACTAAGTCTAAATAAATACACTAAAATAAAATAGTGCAACATCAGCAGTGAAAGCTTAGGAAATGCTGATTATTTTGGCAAAATCTTTTCAGTGTATGCACAGTTCACCACCTCTCTTAATTATTTCCAAAATAACCTTGTGCCAGTTGCCAATTTTGACCTTTTAGAAAACCATTTGAGGGAAAAATATTGAGCTTTAGATTTAAAAAATGGATCAAATAAAAATGGCTGCACAGCACTTCTCTTAGAATTTATTCATAAGATGGTCATGTTTCTAGGAAGTGAAAACATCATTAACCTTTATAATAAATAATAGTCACAAATATTTTGCACATTCACTCATGGTTAATTTCCTGCTCATTTTACTATTGGATAAGTATTATACAATGGCTCTCTGTGAATGATGACTTAGAGAACTTTCTATAAAATCTTACATCCTCTGATTTTATGAGAGTCCTCTAAAAACAGCACTCAAGATTTTCAAAATGAACTAATTACTAATAAATTTCTAAATATAAAGTTGAAAGCAAAGAAATAATAGGTTTTGTTCCAGATAGAGCAATTCTAATGCAATCTGTTCTTTATTATAGTTATCCACTACTGAACCCTGAACTTCATATGTATGCAAATTAAGATACTGATTCCTAACTTTGACTATTGTTGTTAAACATTTTAATATATGTTGATTAGAAAATGCACGCATTAAGAGCACACAGAAATTTCACGTAGATGAGATGCTCATTTTTCTTTTATTGTAAAGAGAAGTAAAAAATGAACTTGTAAGATTCTAATGAAACCCAGGTGTCATTACATACTTTTATGCAAGTGTTCATTGCTGAACTCAAGACGCACATTTTAAAGCTCATAGGTTTGAAACCAAGAAGATTGATCAGCAGATAACAATATTTAATACACAGTCATGAGGAATTGAGATCAAATTGGCATAAGACATATGAGAGGTATGGCATGGTCCCCAAAATGCTTGAAATTGAGATTTTGTAAGCAGAGACAGGAGAATTATTGGGGATTCCTGGCTGCCAGCCTACTGACATATACAGTGGAAGATTTTTGTCTCAAGTGCATAGGACTAAGAGTGAAAGAACAGCCAATTAAAGTCATCCTCAGGCTTCTGCATGTGTACAATGTGTGTATAGCTGTGTATATAGATACACAAATGGGAGACATGGACCACACACATATAATAAATACACACATATGCACACACATACAGAGAAGGGGAGAGGGAGAGAGAGAGAGAGAACAAAATATTAAGAAGAAAGTTCATGGGTTTAATATTTTGTCCTAATTTGATGATATTAGAGAAAAATCATAAATATTTAAGATTTGGGGTTCAGTTGGAGAAAGTAGACCACTTAGAAATATCTGAAAAAATTGGAATGTTGACTCTTCTCTCTCTTCTTGTCTTCAATTCTACCCTTCTCTTCTTTAATATCACCCTGAGATTGTCAGGTTTCCCATGCCAAGAAAGTCAGAAAACTTCACCATGAATCAAAGCAATGAAACCAAGTGTCCATGAACTAAAACTTCAGAAAATGTAAGTCAAAATAATCCTTCCTTCATGTATTACTGATATTTTTCAAGTATGTTAATTTTAGCAGTGGATTTCTGGCTAGCATTGGCATTAAGACTTGTAACCTAAATCACTGTATCATACTGATTTCTTGTTTGGTGTCCAATAAATTTTCAACAACTATATTAACTTTGTGTTAAAATTGTGCAGGAAATAATTAAAAGAACCAAAACTATCCTCATTTCCAGCCATCTGAGTCTTAAAGGAAAAAAAAATCAAATCACAAAACAATCAAAAACTTGGTGCAAGAAAATTTTAAATAAAGGAAACAAGGGATTAAAAGTTTTCAAATAAGTTAGGGTAGGCTAGAAAATAGAAAAAGGAACTATGTATACAGTTAAGAGCAAAGTCTCCATCATGTGGCCTCTCTGACTCAAACGTTTGTTGACAGTAACTCAGTTTAGAGAGAAACATGAAGAAGTCCATCAATGTAATATAAACAAACAATATCAATAATAAGCACTGTTATGAGTACTTTTCAATTTCATTAAGCATATAATCAAATATGAAAGGGCCCACCAGCTCAGAGAGGAGGCTGGTGTATGAAGAAATGTTTGTGGGAGGGGGTGATCAGGAGTTGGGCAGTGAGGAGGATGTAAACTGTGTTAGTAAAAGAAGCAAAATTAAATTAAAAAACATAACCAGAAACCCTGCATACTTAACTCCGAAACACATTGATTTGGTTACTCTTGCCTCCATTTCCACGGCAGAACTCACAAGTTTCTTCATGTCCCATCACTACTTTCTATAAGCAGTTCTTATGTGTTTAACATCAACTATCTTAAATTCTTTTCTTCCCTTCGATTTTTAAATCAATCTTTAGTTGCTACAATAAATACATCATAATTGGCACATATTTTCTCCATAACTATCCTGTTTTCCAACAGAATTGTATGTTTTTCAGATTATTCGCTTTAATAACTGTATTTCATCCCCACAAATTCTACTCAAAGTCTTTCATATTTAATTATAAATATTTATAATAAATACATACATAATGTACATTGTTTGTGAGGCAAAAGTGCAATGTTAGGAAGTCACCATCTCTGTCCTCAGAGGACTTTTAGGCAAAGGAAAACATGTGCAGGTACATGTGCATAGCTTGTCACAATAGGCATGTAGATATTGAATGTTGCCCAGTATAGTCTTAAGTAATCACATAATACCTACAGACATATCATCTAAAGGTAGAAAGATGAATAAGAATTTATGATGATGGTAGAAGAATCTAGACAAAATATAGCATCTTAGCTGAATTCTATTGTGTGGTATTATTAAACTCATATGAAAATACAATTATAACAGTAATAAGTCTCAGATATAATTTTTTTTTCTTTTTTTCAGAGCTGGGGACCGAACCCAGGGCCTTTCGCTTGCTAGGCAAGTGCTCTACCATTGAGCTAAATCTCCAGCCCCTCAGATATAATTTCTTAAGAATTATGTTTTAGGTGAAATTGTTTTTAAAACATTTCAAAATGGAAGTGTCAACACTTATAGGACCAGAGTTCCTGTCCTGCTTTAAAAACCTGTCAAACAAATGGAAGAGCCTGTTCCCGAAGATTATCAGAGGAAGGTATTGGTAAAGCCATAGAGAGAAAATGGCTCTGACATCATCATCAGCCTACTACATCTTTTCTAAAATGCAGGCCATCTGACATGTTTTGAAGACTGGAGACTATTTTGATGGCAATATTATGCTTTCAACAACATATTTCTATAATCCTAATTTTTGAGAAACAATTTAAAATATAATATTTATGCCCAATAAAAATAACATACATACCACTTTGTTGACACATTATAATATTGAAACATTGAAGCATGTAAAAATACTTAGAAAACAAGAATGAATTATAAGGGCCAAAATGTCTATAAATGTGTAAAAATTAATATTCTCTTAGGAAGAAGTATATTCCTATTTCTGAACTTTGGCCAAGAGGAGAAATGTAGATACATAGAATCTCAATTCTCAAGGACATGAACACAAATGTGGAAATTGAGGTTATTAGTTAGTTTGCATGATTATGCAAGTCAAAATGGTCTGCATAACACTGAGAATATTTCACTTAACTAAAAGCTACCATTTAACAATTTTCTAAATCCCTCATTCTTCATTTTTTCCACAATATATTTTTTTGAGAAAATCATATTATGAACCCCGAGCACACTCACCTTCCAATCCCCCAGGTCTGCATCCTCCTACACTTTTAACCTCCCACCTGAGGAGGGGGAGGAGAAGGAGGAGGAGGAGGATGACGAGGAGGAAGAGGAGGAGGAGGAGGAGGAGGATGAGGAGGAGAGAAGAGGAGGAGGAGGAGGAAGAGGAAGAGGAGGAGAGGAGGAGGAGGAGGAGGAGGAGGAGGAAGAAGAAGAAGAAGAAGAAGAAGAAGAAGAAGAAGAAGAAGAAGAAGAAGAACAAGAACAAGAACAAGAACAAGAACAAGAACAAGAACAAGAACAAGAACAAGAACAAGAACAAGAACAAGAACAAGAACAAGAAGAACAAGAAGTACAAGAACAAGAAGAAGAAGAACAAGAACAAGAACAAGAAGAAGAAGAAGAAGAAGAAGAAGAAGAAGAAGAAGAAGAAGAAGAACAAGAACAAGAACAAGAACAAGAACAAGAACAAGAACAAGAACAAGAACAAAGAGAAGGAGGAAAGAGAACAAGAACAAGAAGAACAAGAGCAAGAACAGGAAGAACAAGAACAAGAACAAGAGAGGGGAGGAAGAAGAGGGGGAGGAAGAAGACAGGGAGGAGGAGGAGGAAGGGGAGGAGGAGGAGGAAGAGGAGGAGGAGGAGGAGGAAGAGGAGGAGGAGGAGGAGGAGGATAAATCACTGGAGCATGTCAAATATCCAGTGGCCAGTCCCTTAAAGAATACTGAGTCATTCTCCACCTACACTCACACAAGAAGCCCTCATTTATAGAGGTATACAACTCACCATTCTTATCACAATCTTTAAGACTTCTCATTGAGAGTTTCTTGCCTCGGTTGTTACTTGGGGGTGAGTTGTTTTTCTTTTCTTTTTTTTTTTTTCTTTTTCATTTTATAAAATTGGGTATTTCTTATTTGCATTTCTTTTTTTTCCCATCTTTATTAACTTGGGTATTTCTTACTTACATTTCGATTGTTATTCCCTTTCCAGGTTTCTGGACCAACATCCCCCTAACCCCTCCCCTTCCCCTTCTCTATGGGTGTTCCCCTCTTCATCCTCCCCCATTACCGCCCTCCCCTCAACAATCATGTTCACTGGGGGTTCAGTCTTGGCAGGACCAACCTTCCCCTTCCAGTGGTGCTCTTACTAGGCTATTCATTGCTACCTATGACGTTTGAGCCCAGGGTCAGTCCATGTATATAGTCTTTGGGTAGTGGCTTAGTCCCTGGAAACTCTGGTTGGCTGGCATTGTTATTACAGAACCCTTTTATGACCCTCTTTCTCTATTATGAGTCTTCAGTTATCAATATCATGCCAAAATGTCCCAGTAGTTAAAGGGTAGGCTCACAACCAAAAACAACTTCTTTACTTTTAAATAACTAAAAAGAATAACTTTCTGAAAGGTAGAAGATATTAGCAATATACATTTTAAATTTTTGTCTCACACTGGAATACTTAACAAATTTCTAAACATCCCTATTCCTATAAACAAATCAAAATTAAAAAGAAGGTAAAGAAATTTGGTCTCTCATGTAATAATAAATACAAGACAAATCTAAAGAAGAAAAGAGCTTCCCTCTAAATACCAAGTTCCTCCTGAAAAGACAAGTAGAAAATAGAATGTAATTTCTAAAGTGGATCCGTTACAATGTTACATTGTGCTGCTTAATGGCACATAGTTCCTGATGAGCATTCCAAATTACAAGGTAGTTGTTCAAATAGAATTTAAAACCAAGGGCTTCATTGATGTGCTTTCTAAAACAAGGGGCTCTTTTAATTAGAAAAATCTATGCTGCTTTCTTTCCTGGCAGCATTTGAGGGGGTTCCCACCAGAAAGTTCTCACAGGCAGCCAAATGTGGAAAACACACAGACATTCTTTGCTCTGCAGAGCTGCCCAGAACTTCATGCTCTACATATCTACAAACTGCTTAAAGCCCAGAGATCAGTGATTATCGTGCCATCAGATTTTAAATAATCAGGAAAATACTTCTTTGATATAAAACTTGTACCATTTATTAACCTGCAGCACTATAGTACAAGCTGTTGATTAACTGGTCATCAGTTCTTTCTTCAGGAAGGTCAGAAGAGAGAACTGCTTATTACCAATACGCTTTTTATCAAAATGAATATTTTTATCTTTGCTGAAAAATGTTTATGATGATATATACATCCAAGTGTGGAAAAATGGGGGTCACTCTTTAGTTGCTTACAAATCTTTTCTTTTAATGGGCTTCCAGAATTTTTGTGCTTGGACATCTTAATCTGTTGATGTTTATAGTTCATAAAAATGTTACTGACATAAGATTGCATCTAAAACAATCTTTTATTTTGATATTTGTCATTCAAAGTAATACCCACTTCACTCAGTAGTAATGTCTTCAAATATTTCATTAGGATATCGTAATACAATACTGACACTGAGACCATATCACTATCCTATTGACATGACATAGTCCATGTGAACCAGAGATGCTCAACCTGTGGGTTGTGACACCTTTAGGGAGTTGAATAACCTTTTCATAGGGGTCACATATCATATATCTTGCATATCAAACATTTATATTATGATCCATAACAGTAGCAAAATTATAGTTATAAAGAAGCAACATGCATAATTATATGTTTAAAGGATCATCACAACATGAACAACTGTATTCAAAGACTACAGAATTAGCAAGGTTGAGAACCAGTGATCAAGACTATTGATATTTTCTTACCATGACCTGTTTGTATTAGTGATGTGCATATTTAATTTTAGTTCGACACAGTGAGATTTCATGCATAAATTTGAAGATTCACTACAGTGGTCAATATATGAGCAGTATTTTTTTCAAAAGCAAGGGTTCTTTAGGGTTCTTTATTTTGCCCATTAAACCCTCTTCAACACTCTTTTCCGTACAACCTCCACACCCACTATCCCTATTTTATTTTTCTTGTAATCATGTTTTACTAGACCTAGAATAAATGAGCATAAGGCCTACTGATATACTTTTTAAAATAAAGTTCATATAAACTAACATATCATGTGCAAAAAGTTAACAAACCTTAAGGGAAATTAAGATGCATATATGAAGTTATGAAAAATGAAGTTTAGGAAATGGTATAATTGCTAATCATGGTCACCAACTTGTTATTACTGTACTTGAATGAAACTGAAATTTGAAATATGTAAGAAGCAACTAGCTTTGTGTAACTCTGAATTCTGGGAACCATATGATCTTAATATAGCATTGGACTTTCAAGTTGTCATAGCTTTAGATTTCATAGTGCATTTCTTTCTGTTGTCTTTGCTGTCCTCACATTTTCCTATAGAAAAGCTCTAGGAACCAATGTAAATGATTGCTCCATTGACAGCTCTAAAGCACAGAACAGAAGTTGCAGCAGACATTCAGGACAGCCCAGCAAAGGAGAAACTAGTAGAGCTTTCAGGCTCTGGTCCCTTAGTCCTGAGCATTCTACAATAGTGATTGAATTAAGATTGTGGTCTATTCTGACTCACAAACAGATAGTTGTCTCCAAATTTATATTCCCCAAACATCCCCAGTGGTTGTAATCTGCTGGGTCAGGTTGACAAACCAATAGGGAAGAGGCAATGAGTGGTAGAAAAAAAGAAGGTAGATCAGTAGATTAGAATTGAAGACCCAGAAATGAACCCATCCACTGGAGAAAAAGATAAAGGAGCTAAAAACATCCACTGGAAGAAAGATAGCATTTTCAACAAATTGTGCTGGTTCAGCTGGACGTCAGCATGTAGAAGAAGGCAAATCAACCCATTCTTATCTGCCTATACAAAACATAAGTCCAAGTGGATCAAGTCCCTCCATATAAAACCAGATACACTCAAACTAATAGAAAATAAAGTGGGGAAGAGCATCGCACATATGGGCCCTGGGGAAATTTTTCAGAACAAACACCAGTGGCTTATGGTTTAAGATCAAGAATCAACACGTGGAACCTCATAAAACTGCAAAGTTTCTGTAAGGCAAAGGGCACTCTCATTAATAAAAAAATGGCAACCAACAGATTGGGAAAAGACCTTTACCAATCCTATATCTGATAGAGGACTAATACACAAAATATACAATGAACTCAAAAAGTTAGACTCCAGAGAGTCAAATAGCCCCATTAAAAATGGGGTACAGAACTAAACAAAGAATTCTCAGCAGAGGAATATCAAATGACTGAGAAGTACCTAAATAAATCTTCAACATTCTTAGTCATCAGGGAAATTCAAATCAAAACAACCCTGAGATTTCACCTCACACCAGTGAGAATGGTTAAGATAAAAAACTCAGGAGACAACACATGCTGGTGAGGATGTGGAGAAAGAGGAACACTCCTCCACTGTTGGTGGCATTGCAACTCTGGAAATCAGTCTGGAGGTTGCTCGGAAAACTGGATATTGTACTACCTAAAGACCCAACTGTACCACTCCGGGGAATATCCCCAAATGATGCTCTAATATACAACAAGGACAAATGTGCCCCTATGTTCATAGCAGCCTTATTTACAATAGGCAGAAACAGGAAAGAACCTACATGCCCTTCAACAGAGGAATGGATTCAGAAAATGTGGTACATCTACACAATGGAATATTACTCAGCTATCAAAAACAACAACATCATGAAATTCATAGGCAAATGGACAATATCATGCTGAGTCAGGTAACCCAATCACAAAATAACACATATGATATACACTCACTGTTAAGTGAATATTAGCCTAAAAACTCAAATTACATAAGACACAAACCACAGACCATATGAAGCTCAAGAAGAAAGACAGCCAAAATGTGGATGCTTCAGTCCTTCTTAAAAGAGGGAAAATATTCATAGGAGGAGATATGGAGACAAAGTTTGGAGCAGAGATTGAAAGAATGGCCATTCAGCACCTGCCTCACCTGGGGATACAACCCATACACACACACACACACACACACACACACACACACACACATATAAAATCAGCCACCAAAACTAGATAATACTCAGGAAGCCGAGAAGTACATGCTGACAGGAACCTCATATAGCAGTCTCCTGAGAAGTTCAACCAGAGCATGTCAAATACAGAGGCAAATGCTAGCAGCAAACCATTGAACTGAGAACAGGGTCCCTGTTGCAGGAATTAGAGAAAGGATTGATGGACCTGAATGGGATAGTAACCCCATAAGAGCAACAATACCAACAAACCAGAGCTCTCAGGAACTAAACCACTACCCAAAGAGTACACATGGACAGACCTATGGCTCCAGCTGCATATGTAGCAGAGGATGGTCTTGTAGGGCACCAATTGGGAGAAGAAGCCCTTGGTCCTCCCAAAGCTGGACCCTACTAGTACAGGGGAATGTCAATGGGGGGTGGAAAGGGGGAGTCATCGGGGAGGGGGAACACACTTATAGAAGAAGGGGAGGGGAATGGGATGGGGGTTTATGGCCAGGAAACTGGGGCTGATATTTGAAATAAAAATTAAAAATAGCGAAGAAGAAGAAGAAGAAGAAGAAGAAGAAGAAGAAGAAGAAGAAGAAGAAGAAGAAGAAGAAGAAGAAGAAGAAGAGGAGGAGGAGGAGGAGGAGGAGGAGGAGGAGGAGGAGGAGGAGGAGGAGGAGGAGGAGGAGGAGGAGGAGGAGGAGGAGGAGGAGGAAGAACAAGAACAAGAACAAGAACAAGAAGAAGAACAAGAAGAAGAACAAGAACAAGAACAAGAAGAAGAAGAAGAAGAACAAGAACAAGAACAAGAACAAGAACAAGAACAAGAAGAACAAGAAGAAGGATTCACATGAGAGAATCACCCTAGGAACAGTCGTTATTTTACTGACAATTATTTTACTTATTTTACTGAAGCTGTGGTCGGTTTTACAGCCCAATGCCATCACTCTAATACAGACTTTAGAAAGACTATTATGGTCATGCAGTTAAACAATTTGAGGCAGAGTGAAAAAAAACCCAAAGAGACATTGTTGTAGGATAAATGAGAAAATTAAAATTAAAGTCAAAATATATAGACTACAAACAAATAGAATCCAACAGTTTGATTGAAAGAGAGAGAGATCTCAAGTCCTAAATAGAAGTAGTTACATAAAATGCAAGTTTACATTGACAACTTTTTCTTCCTTATATTTTTCTAATATCTTTACTTCCTCTAGATCCTTTTTAGATTTGCTATAAAGAATATTTTCAAAAAAAAACACATGCAATACATTTTAGGCTCCTTATGTACATTAGTGTTATTCAATTCTTCATATTTTATAATGATTTTTAAAGCAACAAGAAGGCATAAAAATACAATTTCCTATTGTAGTTTAAATAAATATTGTCTTTTTTCACTGACTTTTGTACTTTCTAAAATTTTTTTGAGATTATACTATAAATTATAATATTTATTAAACCTGGAATCCTAAATTCTACACCAGTTCCTTTGGATTTTCCTATCTGTAGTTTTTCCTTTATTATCATGGTTGTAAACTAACAAGTTTCTTCCTGAAGAAGTATGTGTGATTGTGAATCAAGTGGTCATACACAGACAATAAGTTGTAGAGTACACTGTCTAGACGTCTCCAAAAGACGATACCAATGAAATTATGAAACAAAATGTTACTCTTTTTCTCTCAAACATAGCAATTTTGCTTTCTCTTTTTAATTCCACTTGGTTTTTTATTGGTTATTTTGTTTATTTACATTTCAAATGGTATTCCTCCCTCCTGATTTATCCCCAGGAAAACCTCCCACTCCACTTCCTTCCCCCTGCCTCCATTAGGGTCCTCCCCCAACCACCCACCCACTTTACCTAGTAACAAAAGCACCACACTTCATTCTGAGCAAGCATTTGTATACCACTGTAACTTTTCTATGACTTCTAAGGGTCTAGAATATTGCTTGGTGCTTTAACTTGTTCACTTATTGCATTTACAGAGAAAATCTTTAATTTTTCCATGTGATTTTTTTTCTGAGCAAAAATGATAAAAAAAATTTCAAAAATTTAAACAAAACTATTATGTGAGATAATAAAAAATGAATGTATTTTACACAGGATTCAGTAAGATCTATATTACCCATGGAGAAAACAGAGATACTATGGAAACAGCATCTTCCTCCTGCATAGTACTAGTTCTGTTTGAGCTTCTTATAACATTCAAACTGATATCAAATTAGAGTGTCTTCCAGGAAGACAGTATAGTATTTACAATTTATTCATATAAGTTGGAGAAATATCCCTCCAGGTAAGAAAGATTCAATTTTTCATTTCTATAATAAAAAAGAAGCTGTCTGAAAGACTAGGACAAAGAAAAAAGAAAAAAACTAATGAAAACCTAAGGAAAAGTATTGAATCAGGAGGCAGGCAGATCTCACAAGGTTGACAACAACTATAGATTTTCTTAATCTGGAAATCTCTAATTTTGTTTTAGACTTGCAAAGAATGAGCTTTGAAATAATGGTGGATTTTTGCATAGATACAATTTTTTTGTTGTTGAATAATGGGAAATAAGGGACAATTTCAGAATAAAGAATGAAGAAGAAGGTAAACCAGTAAATGCTAGTAGCATATTTGATGTTCGATTTCCATCACAGAAAAAAATTGACTCACTAACAGGATAAATTTAAGAAAGGGAGTTGGTGTATTAAGGACAGTTTTTATTACCAGTATATTCATGGCATATTAAAATATGTGTTGATTGTCATTTGGTTTGATCAAACAAATCCAATAGTTAATAATGGATTATAAGACAATGACTGAAGTCTTTAACATCTCCTACCTTTATCTGTAAACTTAGTGAAAATAAAATTCATCTTTATAATACTGATTTCCTCATAATGAGTTTGGTTTATGAGATTTCCACATATTACTCTTCAGTACTGAGGATACTGTGCTATGTGTGCTTTGTATGTGCATGTGAGTCTGGAGTGTGTATTTCCATATGATAACCAGAGGAGGATGTGGAGTGTTCTTCTGTCACTCCTGATGATATTGCATTGAAACAGGGTCCTATAATGAACTGGAAGCTTACTGGCTTGACTAGGCAGGCCTGACAGCATCTCACGAGCATGTGCCTGCCTCTGATTTCTGATGCTGCCATTTGAAGCACAGTAACAATGACTGACCTTTTACATGAATTCTGTGGACTTAAATTGAGACCTTATGTCATACACAGGGCACACTCTCACCCATTAAGCTAGTCCAATAATGAGTTTTGGAGAACAAAAGATGCATTTTATTGTAAACATTATAAATCTAAATAAATAAGTAAATACATTCAATTATGTCTCAGTAAAAATACTGTATCAAAAAATAAAGAAAAACAAAGCAAAAATTCATTTGATTTTCTTGAATACAATATGTTTAATCAAACTCTTTCTACTCCACCAACTTCTTGCAGAGTCTCTTCATCACTTTTCTCATGCAACTTCATGTTCTTGTGAAAATCAAACAAACAAGCAAAACCCCAATAAGACAAGACAAAAATAAATAAGATAGCCAAACAAGTCAAAGTGCATATGCACATGCAAGAAAAACACACACACACACACACACACAGAGAGAGAAAGAGAGAGAGAGAGAGAGAGAGAGAGAGAGAGAGACACAGAGACACAGAGACACAGAGACACAGAGACACAGAGACACAGAGAGAGGGTTCATGAGTTCATTTTGTGTCGGCCAACCACTAGAGATGTGGACCTTACACTGGAATATGGTTGATACAGGCAGAGACCTGACAGTGGAGAAATTGGTTGGAAATTTTCAAGCAGTTATCAACTGCTTAGGGGTGGGATTTGAGTCAAGCTCACCTTCTTAGTCAAGTTTGAACCTGTGTGGATCTTTGGATTTATGTCCCAGTCCCTGTGAGTTCACATGTGTCTCAGTCCTGTTGGATCTCACAGACTGTTTCCTTGGAATCATCCACCATTTCTGGCTCTAGCAATCTTCCGGCATCCAGATTCCTGAACCTTGAGGAATGGAGTTTTATACAAAATCATTTAAAGCTGAGAACTCTTTTTTTTCTGCAAATTTTTTTGTAAATTCTTTTGTTATTTGCAAATTTAAGGTTATCTTTTTCTTCTTTTTTGCATCATAATCATTTAGTGCCTAATTTTATTGTTTTTCTGCCTCTACAGGGATGTATCTATTGAGAAATAGTATGCTATCTTCAAATGTTGTCAGTCTTTTTCTTCCCGTGGACTAAATGAAACATTGATAGAAGGGATACACACACACACACACACACACACACACACACACACACACACACACACACACACACACAGAACACACACACACACACACACTCACATACATGCTTTATTCTCTTTTACTCTTATTTATTTAAGAAATGTAGTTTGATTTAGTGAATCAGTTAAGGAATAAGTCAGTACCTGTGAAAACACAGCAGGTAGTGTAGACTAACACAAAACAGTGACAAAATAGAAAAAAAGGGGCTCTTGTAGTTTAAAACCCTATCATTGAATGCTTTGTGTCATTGTTATCACACCTATAATTAACTTAGTATGTGAATTATTTAGTTTTCCTGTTGCTTTGATTAAAAATACTCCAGCAACAGCAACTTTAGGTAGGGAGAGTTTTTTTTTTTTCTCAAAGTTTGAATACGCAGTCATTTATGACAAAGAAAGCATAGCAGGAAGAACGTGAAGCAGCCAGTGACATTGTACCAAGAGTTAGGAAGCAGGGAATATTGAGCCCTCTATCTCACCTTGTTCTTCCTTTTATGTAGTCCAGAACACTCCATTCTCTATTCATAACACCCATGTTGTTTCATGTAATCTAGCTTTAGTCCCCGGTTTCTTACCAGAGGTATGTATATGCTACTAAAGAGATCCTTAGAAATCTGTTAGGGTAGAGGAAGCTCATCAGGAGGGCCACAAGCTGAGTGCTCTTCACTCCTCAGCTCCTGGGATGGTCTGAGACTGGGGCCTCCTGTGATCATAACTAGGCTCTCCCCTAGTGGGGAGGTGGGTTCCCAGAGAGCAGGACTCCACGCATGGGCAGACTGGGAAGAAATTCATGTTCATTGTTGCCCTAGTATCAGTATCAAAATATCCAGGAAATGGAAACAGACGAGATGTCCATAAACTGATGAATGAACAACGGAAATGCAGTTCCTATACACAGGGGAATATTATTCACCTGTACAGAAAAATGACATTATTTAATTCGCAGTAAATTGATGGAGCTATATGAGTGATATCCCCTAAACCCAAAATGACAAAGGCTTCATACTTTCTGATTCATGAATGCTACATGTGAATATTGAGGTATGTGTGTTTAAATTGTAGTACCCACAGATTGCAGAAAACTACTAAGGGACATGGGGCAAGGGGATTTAATGATTTTTCTTGATATTCATTATTAAATAAATCATTGCCTTAATAGAAGATCCTTAATAGTACAACAAATAGCAAGCATGTTTTATACATGACCTAAAAGATTCTTATCTGTATTTCACATACAGCTTATGAGCCTCAGCTTTTCTTAGTTTTCAAAAATATGAATTAAGTAGTGAGTGAGATTACTCAAGAGATAAGAGCACATATTCCTTTCAAAAGGATATTAGTTTAATCTCTGTAACTCATGGTCCAGGTACTCAGAAACCCCTGTCTCTTGAGCCCCAAGTATTTGACATTCTCTTTTGACCTCTACAGGCATCTGTATTTGCTCTTGCCTTACACACACACACACACACACACAGACACACACACACACACACACACTTAAAAATAAAATATTTGTAATGAAATGGAATAAAAGGTAAGTTGAAGAGGATTAGTCTTAGAAAATCCAGATGTAGAACAAGTAATCCAGAATTCTCAGACTTTACTACTACCTTCTGTGAAAAAATCTTTGTTTTTGATAGTTTTATTTATTTATATTCCAAATATTGCCTCCCTTCCCAGTCTACTTTCCAAAAGTTCTTAACCCCATTCCCTTCCCTTTGCCTCTGAGAGGGTGCTCCCCACCCCACTCCTCACCCCACATCATTCTCTAACTCTCACCCACCTACCCCTCAGTCTACTTGCTCAGGCATCATTCTTTACTGGGTTAAGCATATCCCCTTCCATGAAGTCCAAACAAGGCTGTCCTCCTCTATATATGTGCCTGGAGGCAAGGACCAGACCATGTATGCTCAGAGTGTTCCCAGGGTTCAAGGATAGTTGTATCAACTGTTGGTCTTCCTATGGGGTTGTCATCCCCTTTATATCCATCCTTCCCCTAACTTTTCCAAAGGTTTCCCTGACCTCAGTCCAATGGTTGGCTGTAAGGATCTGCATCTGTCAGCTGCTGGGAGAGCCTTTCAGAAGACACTCATTCTAGGCTCCTGTCTGCAAGAACAACATGGAATCATTAATAATACCAAAGTTTGGTGCCTGTGCATGTGGTTGATCTCATGTTGGGCCGGTCACTGTACAGCCTTTCCTTCAAACTCTGTTCCATTTTTGTCTCTGTATTTCTTTTAGACAAATTCTAAAACAATTCTGGATCATAAATTTTGAAGTTAATTAGTGACCCCCATCCCTTTACTGGGGGCCCTGAAATCCTTAATTGTTATTGTAAATTTTGCTTTGGATTTTTACACTGTCTGTATACATCACTCATGACTGTATACACTGTCTGTATACATGACTCATCACTTTTGCACATATATTTTGAGAATTGGTGGACAGTACTGACTAAGATATCAAAAGTCTACTGTGACTTTTTTGGAATAGTACTGCAAGAATTAAAAGTTGCAGGTTGGGGATTTAGCTCAGTGGTAGAGCACTTGCCTAGCGAGCGCAAGGCCCTGGGTTCAGTCCCCAGCTCCGGAAAAAAAAAAAAAAAGAATTAAAAGTTGCCTCAGAAGGGAGACTTTGACCTTTCTATGATAAAGATTCCTCGCCTAGCAAGCACAAGGCCCTGGGTTCGGTCCCCAGCTCGGACAAAAAAAAAAAAAAAAAAAAAAAAAAAAAAAAAAAAAGATTCCTCAAGGTGCCATCAAACAGTGTACATGTCAAATGTGGAAACAGCTCGACCTGAAATTCATCATTTGGGTCATTTTAAGAGGGAAAAAAACTATATGTGATAAAATGACTGTAACTGGAGGAAATGGTATTAAGTGAAATCAGTCTTTGGCAGAAAGAAAAATAATCCATGGTCTCAATCTATTGATAATCTAGAATTACTTGAACCCACAAATACAGAGAATAAAAGGCTAATTTATAGGGGACCTAAACTATATTTGTGGTGTCTATATTGCTGTATACTTAACAAAGAGAAGGAACAACTAGGCTTCTGGAAAAAAATTTGTTTTGGGGTTTTTATTTTTTTGTTTTTATTTTTATTAATTATTTACAGTTCAAATATTATCACCGTTTTCTGTTTCCCTTCCACAAACCCCCTATTCCCTGCTCCCTCACTGTTGCCTATATGAGGGTGCTCCCCAACCCACCATCCAATTCCTGCCTCAGTGCCCTAGCAGTCATCTGTCCTGGGTCATCAAGCCACCACAGGACCCCGGGCATCTCCCCCAGTGATGCCAGATGATATCATCCTCTGCTACATATGCACATGGAGCCATGAGTCCCTTGATGTGTACTCTTTGGTTTGTAGTTTAGTCCCTGGGAGCTTTGGTGTGTTAGCTTGGTTGATATTGTTGTTCTTCCTATGGGGTTGCAAATCCCTTCAGCTTCTACAGTCCTGCCCCTAACTTCTCCATTGGGGTCCCAGTGCTCAGTCCAACGTTTGGCTGTGTACATCTGCATCTGTATTGGTCTAGTTCTGGCAGATCCTCTCAGGGGTCAGCTATACTGGGCTCCTGTCAGTAAGCACTTTTTAGCATCAGGAATAGTGTCTGGGTTTGGTGTCAGCAGATGAGTTGGGTCCCTGGGTGGGGCAGTCTCTGTATGGCCTTTCTTTCACTCTTTGCTCCATTCTTTGTCCCTGCATTTCTTTTTGACAGGAGAAATTCTGGATTAATATTTTTGAGATGGATGGGTGGCCCCATCCCCCAACTGAGGCTCATGCCTCCCCACTGAATATAGTCCATACAGGTTTTATCTTTCTTTTATTTTGGCTAATGTCCTTCCAGTTGGTTCCTGGGAACCTCTTGGGTTCCTGCCATCTGGGACTTTCCAGTAGTTGCCCCCAGTTCCCCATTCCCCACTGCTACTTTCAAATTCCTGACCCTCTGTACTTCTCCCCCATCTCCTCCCATATCTGAACTAGCCCCTGTTTTTCACTCTCCCTCCTCCCTTCCTCTCAGATTCCTCTCCCCCCTACTTCCCAGAAATTCTTCTCTCCCTGTGTTTTCAGAGATTTTGATGAACCTTCCATTCAGAAGAGCCAAGACACACATATAGGGAAGCAGAACCTTAAAGGCTTTACAGATGAGTTTTGCTACTTTGTCTCTTATACATGATAAGATATTTCAATGGCTACATTAAAATAACAGGGAAATTATAAAATGGCTAGAATCTCACAGAGATGTGGCAGAGTGGTGCCTGATAGCTTGACTTCTTAGAAATCCAAAAACTACCTTTGTCTCCTGAAGCTCTATAAAGAAGCATTTATGGTGTTAGGATATTTTATATCACTTTATTTTTCCCTACATCTAGAGATGACTATTTTAGAGACTATGTATGCAGTAATCCTATGAAGCACTTCTAATCCAAACAGAGATTGCATACTAGCAGAAGTCCCTGTTTTCAGCTGTTCTCCTAACATGGAAGAAATCAGGTTGGCCTGAGGCCAACCTGTAAAGAGAGCCAGGGAGAACCCAACAAAATAAATAGACACCCAATAAGTCATCTGCTGTGTTACCTTCTCAGCCAATAGCCAAAGAAACAATTGTCAAAAAACCCATAGTTCCACATAGTATCTAAAAGAGGCATAATCCCTGATATTTATAAAAATTAAATGAGATGCCAAGAAGTGCACATATTGGATGTATATGCTTATGTTTGTGAACAAACAAAACAAAATGATGGTATTCTGCTGCACCGAGTATTTAAAATACACACACACATACATATATACATACATACATACATACATATATATATATATATACTTTTAAATTTTTATTTATTTATTTTTACACTCCAGATTTTATTCCCAATCTGATCCACCCTCTGACTATTCTACATCCCATAGTTCCTCCTCATCCCCCACCCGCCTCCTCGAGAATATCCACACTCCACCCAACCCACCAAACCTTCAAACTTCATGAGACCTCCAGTCTCTTGAGAGTTAGATGCATCTTCTCTGATTGAAACCAGACCCAAAAGTCCTCTGCTGTATATGTGTTGGGGTCCTACAGTCAGATGGTATATGCTGTCTTGTTGGTTATTCAGTGTCTAAGAGATCTTGGGGTTCCAGATCAGAAACAGGGGTTCCTTCCTGTAGAAAGACCAGTAGACTGCTGGTCCTCCTACAGGATTGCCCTCATTCTCAGCTTCCTGCGGCTAATTCAACCAAAGGAGTCAGAAGCATCAGTTCATTCGTTGGGTACACATACCTGTATCTACCTCTTTCACCTGCTTGTTGAGTCTTTTGGAGGGCAGTCAGGATAGGTCCCTTTTTGTGATCTCCCCATAGTCTCAGTAATGGTGTCAGGCCTTGAGGCCTAGCCTTGAGCTCGATTCCACTTTGGGCCTGTTGCTGGACCCTTTTTCCCTCAGACTCTTCTCCATTTCCATCCTTGCATTTTTTTTTCAGACAATAACAGTTATGGGTCAGAGCTTTGACTGAGAGATAGCAACACCATCCCTCACTTGATGCCCTGTCTTTCTGCTGGAGGTGGACTCAAAAATTTCTCTCTCCACACTGTAGGTCATTTCATCTAGGGTAACTCCTTTGAGTCTTAAAGAGTCTCTCATTTCCCACGTCTCTGTTACATTCTGGAGGGTCCTCACAAACCCTTTCCTCCTGAGGTTGCCTGTTTCCATTCTTTCTGCTGGCCCTCAGTGCTTCAGTCCTTTTTCCCCCACCCAATACCAGGTCATGTTCCCTTCTTCCCATGCCTCAATTTCCTTTCCCTCCCCTGTCCTTCCCTCCATCCCCCCTTGTGGTTGCTTTCTTCTCCCTTCCAAGTGGGACTGGGTCATTACTTAGACCCTTGAGCTTGTTGGCCTTTTTGAGTTCTGTGAACAGTATCTTGGGTATTCTGTACATTTTTTTGGCTAATATCCACTTACTAGTGAGAACATACTGTGCATGTCCTTTTGGGTCTAAGTACCTCACTCAGGATGATATTTTCTAGTTACATGTATTTACCTGCAAAACTCAGGATGTCCTTATTCTTAAAGTTGAGTAGTATTCTATTGTGTAAATGAACAACATGTTCTGTATCCATTCCTCTTTCCTGGGACACCTGGGCTGTTTCCCACTTCTAGCTATCTCAAATAAGGCCACTATGAACATACTGGATCATGTGTCCCTGTGGCATAGTGGCACATATTTTGGGTATATTGCCAAGAGTGATATTGCTGGGCGTTCAGATAGGTCTATTTCCAATTTTCTGAGAAACCTCCAAATTGATTTCCAGAGTGGTTGTACCTCTTTTCAATCCCACCAAAAATGTAGGAGTGTTCCTCTTTCTCCACAACTTGCCAACATGCGTTGTCCCCTGAAGTTTTGATCTTAACCATTCTGACTAGTGCAAGGTGGAATCTCAGGTTTGTTTTGATTTGCATTTCTCTGATCACTAAGGACTTTGAACATGTCTTTCGGTGCTTCTTAGACATTTGAGAGTCCTCTGCTGTGAATTCCCCATTTAGTTCTATATCCCATTTTTTGATTAGGTAGTTTGGGTTTTTGATGTTAACTTCTTGAGTATTTTATATAGTTTGGATATTAGCCCTCCATCAGATGTGGGGTTAGTGAAGTTTTTTTCCCATTCTGTAAGTTGCCAATTTGTCTTATTGACTGTCCTTTTCCGTGCAGAAACTTCTCAGTTTCATGAGCTCCCATTATAATTCTTGATCTTAGAATGTGAGCAATTATAGTTGTGTTAGGAAATTCCCCCCTGTGCCAATGAGTTCAAGGCTCTTTCCCACTTTCTCTTCTTAGATTCAGTATATCTGTTTTTTGTTGAGGTCCTTGATCCACTTTTACTTGAGCTTTGCACATGATGACAAACATGGTTCTACTTTCATTTTTTTACAGACTGCCAGATAGACCAGCACCATTTATTGAAGATACTTTCTTTTTTATCACTATATATTTTTTACTTCGTTGTCAAATATCAAGTGTGTGAGTGTGGTTTTATTTCTGGTTCTTCAATTTTATTCCATTGATCAACCTGTCTATCTCTGTATGAATACCACACAGTTTTGTTTTGTTTTTTTTTTATCACTATTGCTCAATAGTAGAACTTGAATTCAGGGATGGTGATTCCCTCACCCATTATTTTATTGTTAATAATTGTTTTTACTGTTCTGGGATTTTTGGCTTTCCAGATGAATTTGAAAATTGCTCTTTCCATGTCTTTGAAGAATTGTATTGGGATGATGGGAATTGCATTAAATCTGTAGATTGCCTTTAGTAGGATGACCATTTCTACTATGTTAATTCTGCCAATTCATGAGTATGTGAGTTCTCTCAATTTTCTAAGAACTTTGATTTCTTTCTTGAGAGACTTGAAGTTCTTATCATACAGATCTTTCCTTTTTTTTTTCTTTAGAGTTACCTAAGATATTTTAAATTATCTGTGGCTATTGTGAAGGGAGTTATTTCCCTATTTTTTCTTAGTTTGTTTATCATTTATATAAAGGAAGACTACTGATTTATTTGAGCTAATTTTATATCTGGCCACTTTGCTGAAGTAGTTTATCAGCTAAGAAGTTCTCTGGTAGAATTGTTGGGGTTTGCTCATGTATACTAACATATCATCTGCAAAGAGTGCTACCTTTGATTCTTCTTTGCCAATTTGTATTCCCGATCTCTTTTTTTTTTTTTTTTGGTCTTATTGTTCTTGCTTACAGTTCAAGTACTATATTGAATAAATATGGGGAGAGTGAGCATCCTCGTCTTGACCCAATATTACTGGGATTGCTTCAAGTA
The DNA here is from genome assembly GCF_011064425.1 of Rattus rattus. NCBI lineage: Eukaryota > Metazoa > Chordata > Mammalia > Rodentia > Muridae > Rattus > Rattus rattus. Next base: position 128,710,582 of record NC_046159.1, read on the forward strand.
ACTCTCCATTTAATTTGATATTGGCTGTTGGTTTACAGTAAAGTGCTTTCGTTATTTTTAGGTATGGGCCTCAATTTCCTGATTTCTCCACTACTCTTAACATAAAGAAGTGTTTTATTTTGTCAAATGTTTTTTCTGCATCATCTCGATCATGTGATTTTTTTTATTTGAGTTTGTTTATATGGTGGTTTATGTTAATGGATTTTAATGTACTGAACCAACCTCGCATCCCTGGGATGAAGCCTACTTGATCTTGGTGAATGATGGTTTTGATGTATCCTTAGTTTCAGTTTGCAAGAATTCTATGGAGTATTTTTGCATTGATATTCACAAGGAAGATTGGTCTGAAGTTCTCTTTTTTTGTAGGGTCCTTGTGTGTTTTAAATATCAGAGTAATTGTAACTTCATAGAATGAATTAGGTAGTATTCCTTGTTTCTATTTATGGATTAATTGAAGGAATGTTTATATCAGGTCTCTTTTGAAGGTCTGGTAGAATTCTGAACTAATCCATGTGGCCCTGGCCTTTTTATAGTTCAGACTATAAAATGGCAGAAAGACAAGAATGCTCTCCCCATATTTATTCAACATAGTACTTGAACTGTAAGCAAGAACAATAAGACAAAAAAAGATTTTTAGTGACTTCTTCTATTTCTTTATGAGATATGGGCCTGTAGAATGTTTACCTGCTCTTGAATTAACTGTGGTATACGGTTATCTGTCTAGAAAACCACCCATTTAATCTAGATATTCTAGTTTTGTAGAGTTTTTTCTAGTAGGATCTGATGACTTTTTGAATTTCTGCCATTGTTATGTCTCTCTTTTCTGGTTAATTTGATTTTGTTAATTTGAATGCTACCTCTGTGCCCTTTAGTTAGTTTGGCTATGAGTTTTTCTTTCTTGTTGGTTCTTTCAAAGAACAAGCTTTGGGTTTTGCCGATTCTTTGTATTGGTCTTTTTGTTTCTATTTGGTTGATTTCAGCACTGCATTTGACTATTTCCTGTCTTTTTCTTCTCTTGGGTGAGTTTACTTCTTTTTGTTCTAGAACTCTCAGGAGTGCTTCTAAGTTGCTACTGTAAGGTTTGTCCAGTTACTTTACCAGTGCACTTAATGCTATGAATTTTCCTCTTAGCACTGCTTTCATATTGTGCCAAAAATTTGGAATGATGTGTCAACATTTTCAATAAATTCCAGGAAGTCTTTTACATCTTTCTTTATTTCATCCCTGTCCAAATTATTGTTGAGTAAAGAGTTGTTCAGTTTCCATATGTATGTGGGTTTTCTGTTGTTTTTGCTGTTATTGAAGACCAGCTTTAGGCAATGGTAGTCTGATAGGATGCATGGCATTATTTCAATCTATATGTAACAGTTGATTTTGTTTTGTGGCCAATTGTATGGTCCATTTTGGAGACAGTATGAGGTGCTGAAAAGAAGATACATTCTTTTGATTTACTGTGAAATGTTCTCTTGATATCTGTCAAATCCATTTAGTTCATAACGTCTATTAGTTTCACTGTGTCTCCTTTATTTCCTATTACAATTATCTGTCCATTAATGAGACTAGGATGTTGAAGTCTCTCCCTATTATTATATGGGGTTCAATGTGTGTTTTGAGCTTTTATAAATTGTCTGATACATGGACTACAGCCCAAAATCTTGAATTACTGGAAATGTAATCCACACACCAAATGAAGCTCAAGAACAAGGAAGACCAAAGTGCAATATTTTAATCCTTCTTAAAACGGGGAACAAAAGTATTCATAAAAGGGGATATGAAGACAAAGTTTGGAGCAGAGACTGAAGAAATGCTATTCAGAGCCTGCCCCAACTCTGGATCAAGCCCATTCATATGCAGCCACCAAAACTAGACAATATTGAGGAAGCCAAAAAGTACATGCTGACAGGAGCCTGATAAAGCTGTCTCCTGAGAGACTCAGCCAGAGCATGACAAACACAGAGGCGAATGCTAGCAGCAAATCATTGAACTGAGAACTGGACCACCATTGGAGGAATTAGAGAAAAGACTGAAAGAGCTGAAGGGGCTTGCAACCCCATAAGAACAACAATACCAACCAACCACAGCTCCCAGGGACTAAACCACTACCCAAAGAGTACACATAGACAGACCCATGGCTCCAACTGCATATGTAGCAGAGAATGGCCTTGTTGGGCACCAGTGGGAGGAGAATCCCTTGGTCCTGCCAAGGGTAGAACCCCCAGTGTAGGTCAATGTCAGGCTGGGGAGGCGGGAATAGGGGGCAGTTCGGGAAGAGGAACACCCTTATAGAAGAAGGGGATAGGGATGGGATAGGGGGCTTATGGCAGGGAAACCAGGAAAGGGAATAACATTTGAAATGTAAATAAAAATATCCAATTACATATATATATATATTTATATGTATACATACATATATACATACATATATATGTAGTCAGTATTGAGAATTTCTCTTCATGGATTTTCTTTTTGATGAATATGAAGTATCCCTCATCACACTTAAAAACTTTTGGTTGAAACTCTATTTTATTGGATGGCAACTCCAGCATATTTCTTGGAACCATTTGCTTGGAAGACATTTTTCCATTCTTTTACTCTGAGATAGTGTCTGTCTTTATATTGAGGTGTGTTTCTAGTATGCAGCAAAATGTTGGATCTTGTTTGCATATCCAATTTGTTAATTATGTTTTTATAGGTGAATTGAGTCAATTAATACTGAGAGATATTAAAGACAGATGACTGCTACATCATGTTATATTTGTTTTTGTAGTTAGCTTTATGTGTTTGCAGTTCTCTGTTTTGGCTTGTTGAGAGATCTTAATATCTAGTCTTTTCTTTGGTGTAGTTATCTTCCTTGTATTGGAGTTTTCCTTCTTGGATCTTCTCTAGGGCTGGATTGGTAGATACTGCTTGAATTTAATTTTGACCTGGATTGTTTTTGTTTCTCCATCTATGTTCATTTAGAGTAATGCTGAGTATAGAAGCCTCAGCTGTGTTTTGTGTTCTCTTGGTGTCTGCATGACCTCTAACCAGGCTCTTCTTGCTTTCATCATCTCTGTTGAGAAGTCTGGTGTAATTTTGATAGGTCTGTCTTTGTATGTTACTTGACCCTTTTCCCTTGCAGCTTTTAATATTCTTTCTTTGTCCTGTGCATTTAGTGTTTTGATTATTATGTAACAAGAGGATTTTTTTATGGCCCCATTTGTTTGGTGTTCTGTAGGTTTCTTGTTTCTTTATAACCATCTTTTTCTTTAGGTTGGGGAAGTTTTCTTCTATGATTTTGTTTAAGACATGTTCATGCCTTTGAGCTGTGAATCTTCATTCTCCTCTATTCTAATTATTCTTAGATTTGGCTTTTTCATTGTGTCCTAAATTTCCTCAATATTTCAGATTAGGAGTTTTTCATGTTTTGAATTTTCTTTGACCATTGTGACAATCTCTTCTACAGTGTCTTCTACACCTGAGATTCTCTCTTCTATCTCTTGTATTCTGTTGGAAAATTACAAGAATTATATCTGTAATTACTGACCTCTTTATTAGGTTTTCCATTTCCATCTTTGCTTCCATTTTTGTTTTCTTTATCGTTTCTACTTTCATTTTTAGGTCTTGGACCACTTTATGTAATTCCTTTACCTGTTTACCTGTGTTTTCCTGTATTTCTTTCATCGAGTTATTTACATCCTCCTTAAAGGACTCCACTATCTTCATGAGATAGAATTTTAGGTCAGCTTCCTGATTTTCAAGTGTGTTGATGTATTCAGTGCTTGCTGTGATGGGTGAACTGAGTTCTGATGATGTCCATCTATATTGGCTTCTGTTGTTTACAGTCTTGTACTTGCCTCTTACCATCTGGTTGTCCCTAGTGTTTGCTGGTCTGGGTGACTCTATCTGTAGTCTGCCTCATTTGTCCTGGATTGCAACAGGTCTCCTGGTAGGCCTATGGCACTGGGTCTAGCAGACCTTATGTGGGGCCTTCCAACTGAAGGATGTTCAGAGGGGGCATAGAAGCTGCTAATTGTTGCCCCAGCAGCAGTAGATTACCGGGGAGGCTTTCAGACTGTTGGGTCTTCAACAGAGCAGTCAAACTGTTTTCCTGTGTGAAGCTGTTCTCAGGGTTGGGGGAGGGGAATACGGGGTGTTTCAATAGACCTTAGTTTCTATTTCCTTGTGTGCAGCCACATTCCAGGGGGGCTTTCAGTCTTTCAGGTCAATCGCTCTGTATGCCACAGAGCCCCTGGAAGATCTTCAGACTGTGGTGTCAATTGCCCAGTTGCCCCGTGCACAGAGGAACTCCCAGGAAACCTTCAAGCTGTTGTGTCTTGGGTATAGTGGATCTCCTGGGTTGTCTCTGGTTGTGGTGTCAGATGCCCTGGGTATACCAGATCTCCTGAGATGTATCAAATGTTCAGAGTGCAGTGGATCTTCTGGTATGCCTCAGAACATAGTGTCTTCCAGGAAGCAGACTAGCTAGCAGTCTGTTTTAGCAGAAACGACCAGGTTAAAGGGGATTAGTGTTTGGAGGGTGGGGATTTGGGTGAATGGTGGATCCCTGAGACCACTGGGCTCCCATTGGCAGCTGTGGAACTTCTGGGAGAGGGAGGGGTTCTTACAGGATCCTCTGGTATGCCTCAGTATATAGCCTCTTGCTGGAAGCAGACTAATTAACATTTTATCCCAGCAGGAAGGACCAGGCAGAAAGGGATTGATATTTGGTGAGTGGAGAGTTTAAAATTAAATTTTTTTTAAGTTAAAAATAATTACATGATTTCTCCCCTTTTATTCTTCCCTCCAACAACTTCATGTACCATCATCCTCCATTCAATTTGTCCTCAAATCCATGAACATGGCCATTTACTTTAATTTTCGAATAATTATATATACATATACATTGAGATAAGTGTATATATTCCTAAATATACAAATTAAACATGCTCAACTGATACAGCATTACATTTATTTATATTATTTCAGATATGAAAATTGGTATGGCTTAAGATTTTAGATAGCAATAGATAATTGAGCTATTAGTGAAAAGAAAAGGAAACATAAAAACCATGGTCACAGGTCACACTTAATTTATGAAAAATAAAATCATCTTTGCACAATGTAGAAATAACACTAATATTATAGTCCATCAGTTTCACACTGGTAATAGTACTTAGTTCATAAATAACAGCACACATATATATATATGTATATATACATATATATATATATATGTGTGTGTGTGTGTGTGTCTAAATATATATGTATTTATACCATGTATATAATATACATTATGTTTAATTGTGTGTGCATCAGTGTTTCCTATATGTATATCTGTTTGATGGTGTTGGATCCTCTGTAATTGGAGTTAGACAGTTGTGAGCTGCCATATTGTTGCTGAGAATTGAACCCAGGTCCTGTGAAAAATCAACCAGTGGCCTTAACTTCTGAACCAGATCTTCAGACCTCTTAGGATATATTTTTAAAATTAAAATACAATTACTTTTTTTCTCCCCCTTTCCCTTCATCATTCAACATTCCATGTTTCTCCTTTGCTGTCTCCCAAATGCATGATCTTAATTCTTCACTTGTTAAACACACAAACACACACACACACACACACACACACACACACACACACACACACACACACACACACACCTAAATACATAAAAAACAACCTGCTTAACCCATATAATATTAGTTGTATGTATGTGAGTTCAGGAATAAAGCTTGATATTAAATCACTAATAAGGTACTTTTTGCAGAAAGACTTTCTCTGCAGCTTACTGCATTCATTAGTAATTACCAGTCATTCTAAAATTCTAGTGGATGTTCTTGCTTAAATTATCAAAGACTGCATATGGTTGGAAATAACTGGACCTCTCTCATTATTTAGCATTTCTTCTTAGAGATTTACCCATTTAAACTATTTTTTATTTTCTTACATATGAGTATAATAATATAAAATATTTGAACAACATTCTAGAGCTACCCCCGTAGGAAATTCCAAATATATTCAAAATCTAACACTAATTTATTAAGTAAAAATTTTAAAATATTATGTCAAGAAAAAATTTTCATATTATATATTCTGGAAATTAATTTTTCAATATAGAACCAACAAAATGGCTTTGTAAGTAGGTTTCTGCATAAGGAAGAAACACAGTGTTTTACTGATTAAGAATTATGATGTTTATAATTTACTTTTAAACAAAAATAAACAAAGTTATCATTTATAGATGCTTATCCTGTGTTTTCATCAATTTTGTGCTACAAAGTTAACTTTGAAAATGTAAATGAAGGGTTGGGGATTTAGCTCAGTGGTAGAGTGCTTGCCTAGCAAGAGCAAGGCCCTAGCAAGGCCCTGGTTCGGTCCCCAGCTCCGAGAAAAAAAAAAAAAAAGTCAGGCTAAAGAGATGAAAATTGGGGTTGGGGATTTGGCTCAGTGGTAGAGCGCTTGCCTAGAAAGCGCAAGGTCCTGGGTTCAGTCCCCAGCCCCGAAAAAGGAAAAAAAAAAGAAAATGTAAATGAATGTCATTAAAAATTAAAAGCAGATATATGAATAAATGTAGACTTTTTGTTCATGAATGTGTGCATCTGTATGGGCATATATTGTACTTTACTAATGATTAAACCAAAGACTTCATGATTGCTGAACTCACCATTGCTTAGCTATACTGACCACCAGCTCAGCCTTTTATTATTCCTCTCATTTCTTTATGTTTTAATTTGTGTGTTTGCATATGATAATGTCTTAATCTGTGTGGACTTAAATTTGAGATTCTTCTGCTGTTGAGTGCTGTCATTAAACAAATATATGACAACACTTGGTTCTTAGCCTTACTTTAAATATATTATAGTATTTTTTTTTTTTTTTTTTTTTTTTTTTTTTTATTATTAACTTGAGTATTTCTTATATACATTTGAGTGTTATTCCTTTCCGGTTTCGGGCAAACATACCCCCCTCCCCTTCCTTATGGGTGTTCCCCTCCCAACCCTCCCCCCATTGCTGCCCTTTCCCCAACAGTCTAGTTCACTGGGGGTTCAGTCTTAGCAGGACCCAGGGCTTCCCCTTCCACTGGTGCTCTTACTAGGATATTCATTGCTACCTATGAGGTCAGAGCCCAGGATCAGTCCATGTATAGTCTTTGGGTAGTGGCTTAGTCCCTGGAAGCTCTGGTTGCTTGGCATTGCTGTACATATGGGGTCTCAAGCCCCTTCAAGCTCTTCCAGTTCATTCTCTGATTCCTTCAACGGGGGTCCTATTCTCAGTTCAGTGGTTTGCTGCTGGCATTCACCTTTGTATTTGCCGTATTCTGGCTGTGTCTCTCAGGATCGATTTGCATTCACATTTTGATCATCCGTCTTGAGTTTCATTTGTTTTAGGCATCTAGGGTAATTCAAGCATTTGGGCTAATAGCTACTTATCAATGAGTACATACCATTTATGTCTTTCTGTGATTGGGTTAGCTCACTCAGGATGATATTTTCCAGTTCCAACCATTTGCCTACGAATTTCATAAAGTCATTGTTTTTGATAGCTGAGTAATATTCCATTGTGTAGATGTACCACATTTTCTGTATCCATTCCTCTGTTGAAGGGCATCTGGGTTCTTTCCAGCTTCTGGCTATTATAAATAAGGCTGCGATGAACATAGTGGAGCACGTGTCTTTTTTTTATATGTTGGGGCATCTTTTGGGTATATGCCCAGGAGAGGGTATAGCTGGATCCTCAGGCAGTTCAATGTCCAATTTTCTGAGGAACCTCCAGACTGATTTCAGAATGGTTGTACCAGTCTGCAATCCCACCAACAATGGAGGAGTGTTCCCCCTTTCTCCACATCCTCACCAGCATTTGCTGTCACCTGAGTTTTTGATTATAGTATTTTTGATTAGGAAAGAAATGATAAAATGTAAAGAAAAATGGTATGCAACAAGATGCAGAGAATCTGAACTAGCTATTTCCTGTGCCTGAAGAAAATGGTTAAGAACACTTACTGTTTTACTAGAGGACCTGAATTCTCCCAGGCATCCATGTAAAGATATGCATGTCCACCTGTAAATCCAGTTCATATCCTACACCAATTTCTGATGTCCTAGGGTCCCAGTGCACAGATAGCATATACACAGAGATACATATAGAATTTAAAAGTTAATAAATAACAAAAATTAGTACAAATCATAAGATAATGATTCATTTTACTGTGTTGATTTTACTATTTATTGGCTTTACTTAAATGTATATAAATTTTAGGATTTTATACTTGAAAATCTTTGCCACCCTAAAGGTATGAAAGTAGGAGCTGGCTCCACCATTTGCTGCTGTCTGCAGTAATTGGGAGAGCAGGCCCCACCTCTTCCCAGGGGAAGCACATTGAAGATCACCTGGTTGTGTGGGCACAAGTGAACCATCCCCAAAGTCCTGAAAACAGGAGTGCTGGCCCTACTCCTTGGGTGAGTTAATAACAGTTCTTGAGAGCAGGTCCTGGTAACGAGGATGCTGAATATATGGCAGACTGACGAACTTAGCTCCTTCTTAAGCTCAGATTCAGGGCTTTTAATCATCCCAACCCAACAAATATCTCATCTATAAATTGCTGACATGAGTGAAGGGGTCAGTCCTGAAGATCTAAAGCTGCAGGATCTCCATGACACAGCAACAACAGGTACCTAAAAGAAGTCTCAGTGAGGATTCAGTATTAATAGTGTAGCAGAAGTCAGAGGCCTTGAACCAGACCAATGAGTTATTTTAATAAATAGTTATAAGTAAAAATATTTGAGGAAAAAGTGTATATTATGCAACATACCATGACACAGCTTGGTGGCTTCCCATTTTGTTGTTGTTTTGTTTTATGTTTTTCTTTTTCTTCTCTTTTTTATTTTTGTTTGTTTTCTTTTGGTGGGAAGGTTGCAAGGGCAGAGGGATGATAGGAAAGAATAGGTAGATGCGTGGAATTGGAGTGTATGATGGGAAATTCACACAAAATCAATAGAAAGTATTTTTAAAGTTTTCCACAATGAAATTGCTAAATCCCACAATAATTATGGATTTCTTTTAAGCAAATATTATTTAGCATCCATTTAGGTAGAAATGACTCTGGTCATTAAAGGCGAGGTGACTCTGGACATTAAAGATATTTATAGGACACTTCCTATGGCCAGAAGTTTTGTTTCCCTTAAAACATGCATATTGGAAATCTCACCTCAGGGTGATGCTATCAAAATTACTGAGTCTTCGGTAAATGATGAAATCCTAAGGACATATCCCTCTTTAATATTAATTGGTCCTTTTACTGGGGTGTATCCACAAGTTAGACAGTGGACCATACAGTCTTTTAAAGTATCTATATAAGAGTTGTGAATAGTCATTCTCACATCCAGGTAGTGAGAAGTAAGTGTTGGCTGTTTACAAGCAACTCAGCCAATCATGTTTACACTATAACAAGCATGTGACCTTCACTTATACATGTGCACATATTAGAATAGCAAGAAAAGTCAATAAGGAAAACCTCTTGGTTAAGACAACCAAATCTCTGACCTATATAAGATCTGATTTCTCAGCTGTACTTGTTGATACACCAGGCCAAGGGGCCACACCTGAGGAAACTGTAAGAGATCCTAAAGAGATCAGTGGAATTTTTCCTTTACGTAGACAAAGGACATCATATTTCCAGAATTTCCATTCCCAGAACATCCTGCACATTCTCCCCAGTTGCTTGCATGAGATTTAAACAAGCCAGTCTTCTTTCCTGAAGCCTGAGTCTGAAAAACCCAGCTTTAAAACAAAACAAAACAAACAAAACAAAACAAAACAAAACAAAAACAAAAACAAAAACAAAAACAAAACAAAAATGGGGGATCTCTTTTTAGGATACTGGCCTAAACCTAAGTACACCTTTTCTGACACCTTGGGCTTCCTTATTCTGTCTCTAGAGTTCCCCTCTCTGTGAACCGGCTACTTCTTTTCCTTGTGTCTGTCTTCATTTTAGGCATAAATGGAATGACTTTCCCTCCACCTCTAGTCCACTCTTCTCAATGCATTGAGACTTGTAGCTGACATACCCTGGGATTATTTTCTTTCAAACTCTAGTGACACTGTCCTTGACCTGTCCCTCTAAGTCCATTTGTAAATTCTTCTATTAATAAGATTAAGAACTGAAGGAAAGAAAAACCCAGCTTCCCCTGTATCACATGCACTATTAATTTCCTAATCTATTTCTTATTTTTAAAACCTAACTAGTTTGTTGTTTAGAGCCAATTGAACTTTGTACATGTTCTGAATGTCTATGTGGTCAGAGTCAAATTAATGCACTTATATTTTTTAATATTTTAATTACATATGAAGCACATAGTTTGGAGTGACAAACAATTGATTTGTAGTATCTGTATCAGTCATCTGATAGAAGCGAAAGTTTGAGGCCCAACTAGAATACAAACTTTATCAATTTTCACTGTATGGAAAGGGAAAGCTTTGGTTTATCACAGAAGTGAATTAAAACAAAATAGCTTCAAAAGTCCACTTTACTAAATTCTTAATAAAATAAATTCTTAATTGTGTATAATTCATCAGAATGATATTTGGTTTTTGTACTCAGTATAACATTAACACAGTTATTCAACATTAGTATGAGGCTACTGTGACTCATGTTCTTACTAAGTTGTGTCCAAATAAGAGATTGTGATTTACTAATGGATATGAAACTCGTTGAAATAATTGAAGATTATTAAAATAATAGAAGGTTAAGATAAAACTGAGATTCTTTCTTAAATAATATGTTCTTCCAGTTCTCCCTCCACAGTTTTTTAGCCCTTGGGTTCTTCACCTTTACAATAACCATATAAGCCATTTTTTGGAATAAATCTTTAGTGGTCAATTAATATGAGTCTCTCTCTCTCTTCTGTCTGTTTCCCTGTAAATCCTTTACTGAGAATGACTCTTGTCTTCAGGTAGTTAAATGTGGACAAAAAACTTAAACATTTTTTTTAAAGTTCTCCTACAAAAAACGAATCCAATCCACAAAGTACTGTCAATATAATTCAACAAAGAAATATACTCCTTTCCTTTGCTTGTTTTAGCAGGATCTAGTTAGCTATCAAACCTGTACTGAGCTAAGGTAAAGAAACAAATCACGACATGCTTTACAGAGAACTGGCCTTAGGGAAGACATTTTCCTGTCTTTTGACATTTATAAAGGTCAAAAGTTTGCAATCCTACAATTATTTTGCATTTGAAAATGATGAATTTAAAGGTAAATCTGAATTCACCCTAATAATAGCCGACATTTAGACCTGAGGGATGGGTTTTATGTATTTCTGCAATTATCCGACTTTAACCATCTTCCTTGCAATACCGCTCAGACTTGGTAATTTTGACAAAGACGGGTTTTGCATGACTACTTAATGACTGAAAAATCAAGAAATAACTGATTCTATGAACTTGAAAGCTATGATAGCTTCTTCTTAATCTACTTTATACCAAATTGACAGAGTGAGTAATTTTGGCAATTGGGGAAGATTGTCTATCACTACTCAGAAAAATATAATATATGAGTTAAGGGAGAAAGAACTAGAGAAAGTGACTTATACAACCAATTCTGATGTTCTGAAAAACTTTAATAATATGTTCTGTATATAACAAAGACCATTAAATACCTGGTGGCCTTTGATATGACATTATGAACCATAGTTTGAAGGATAGTGTGGAACGCTGTCATTTAAGCCAAAATTGTCTGTTGCAGTCCTGAAATCAGAGCAGATATAATTAAGAGAATAAGACCCTCACTTTTCACCTTTTCAATGATTACGATTTGAAGGAATGGTTAATAATATAAAAGAAGAAAAGGATTTTTTTACACAAATAGAAGCATAGGCATGTGTGTGTCATATATTCTCTTGGTCTTTGTTAGGATTTTCTATTGCTACAATGAACCACCATGATCAAAAAGTGAGTTGGGGAGGGAGAGTTTATTTTGGTTAAGCTTCCAATATCACCATTTATCACAAAGAATGTGAGCGCAAGAATGTAAAGAGGGCAGGAACCTAGAGAGAGCAGCTCATATGGAGGCAACGGAGGAGTGTTGCTTATGGCTTACTACTTATGCCTTGCTCAGCCTGCTTTCATATAGGCCTCAATACAATTAGCCCAGAGATGTTCTGCTCATAATTACTGGGCCATCTCTCATCAATCACCAATTAATAAAATGGTCTATAGCCTAATCCTAAGGAGATAATAAGTCAATCATGCGCCCCTCCCATCAGATGACCCCAGCTGTGTCAAGTTAATATAAAACCATGCTGCCTAATTTTAAAATACTTTCCATATGCTCTTGCTTCATTTACAGACTTATTCCTAAATATTTTTGGGATAATAGTTCTATATACCTGTGGATGTAAATGTCTATACATGATCAGGTTTCCTTGAAATTTAACAAAAGTTGCTTTAACTTATATGTGTCCTCATGTACTTAAAATCATTACTAAATTTCTTATAACCAGCAATTATGTAAAAATTCTTACATTTTATTGTTAGAAAATAATGGCAGGCAAAAGTTAATTTGGGATGGCACAGATGAAATATATTTTTCTATATATACTTATCAATAGTGACCTGAAACTGTGAATGTTGGAATCATATCCAAACAGTTCCTTGTACTTAGGGAAGCTAAGTCCATAAGTCCAAGTTATGTTTAAATAACACTAACTGAATCTGTAGATACACACCTCCAAGATGTAGAGCTGTGACCTTTCAGTTTATTGATAATTCCCCAAATGTTAAAAGAGTAATCTGATTGGGCAATAAAAGTATTAATTTTATAAAAACTGCATTTCAAAGGCCACACAGAAAACAAAAGCAATGAAAGTTTGATACACTAGCATGCAAAAGAGAATCTGAAGAAAATTTGGGTTAAATTTAATTTAATCAGAAATATCACTTGAATATAAAGGTCACTGTTTGACTTGGAATTTCATTTCCAATTTGTTCTTTAGTTTTAAAACAATGTAACTAGGAGCTCTGTAAAATACCTTGGCTTTAAATGTCAGCTATAAGCATATGATCTCTATATATATTCATCTATATCTCTGAACTGTGAGTTAAGTATGTGGAAGACAGTTCATTCTTATAATGAGATCATCTAGCTGTGTAATTCTTGGTGAGTAAATCTAAGCCAAATGAGGCACTATAGGCACAGGAGGTACTAAATCAACATCTTTATCAAGCCATCCACATTTTACAACAGATTGACTTACTGTCAGAGGAGTTGGCCCTTGTTAGGGACATGTCTCAATTGGCATGCAATCGGCAGGTTTCACTTAATCTGCCTAACTGCTTACCAGGTATGTAACACCACAGAAGCCTGACAACAGTTGGTTCAATATTTTGAAGATACCTGGTCAAACAAATTCATTAACTATTCTGTGTTGTTAAGAGAGAATATAGTGTGAGACAATATTAAGAAGTTGTTTAACCCCTACTGAATAGCCACTTATGATATGATGGGAAGAATTGCCATGCTAATAATTATGTTGTTTAAGTGTCTTCCACAGCATATCTCCAGGCAGTGTCCCATAAATAAGGTGACCCTCCAGGTTCTGATGACTCTCAAAAATTGCCATTGCAGGCCTTCTAATAAAGTGATCAAAACATGGATGGCAGAGACCTGTGAGACCACCACGTAGACTGTTCCTCATATACCCTTGTGTGACAGGTAAGGTCCTGGAGTAGAGGACAACCTAAGGCAGGAGGAGTCCAATATGCTAGGAATTCTCTGAGGTCTGGTCAACAGTGTTGAAGCAATGGCATCATGGCTCCCATTTGGCTGCCAAAATCCAAAAATGAAAGGGTGGAAATATAGGAGGAAAGGCAGTTGCCACTTCTACATAAACACTAGGGGGCCATGAAGACTCCAAACATCTCCTGCATGAGGTCCTAATTGAGAACTCCCTAAGAGAACAAGGATTGCTAGTGCAGACAATGCCAGTCAATAAGGGACTACTATGTTAGAAGAGATGCTTTCTTGGGACCAATGGGACATGGGAGGAAGGTATCAAAGGAGCTTACAGCAATGTTCAGATGAGCTTGCAACAGAATTTCACACCTGCGTCCAGAGTCTGTATCATTGACTCTGCATCACCTCACCTCCAACACAAAGAGCCAGGTAGGATCAGGAGAAAAATAGTCCAGGGCACAGGCAACACTAGGTTATATTTTTTTATTACTTAAAACAGTTCTTAAATTTAAATATTTCTGATATTCTTTCCTGCTCCCAGGTCCTTCCAGAATCTCTCATCTCTTTACCCATCGAAATTCAGATTCTTTTTCAAAAAGCAAGCAAAATCCCAGTACAACAGTAAAGCTCTCCCAAACCACATAAAGACAAAACAAAAAAACAAAACAAAAAAAATACCCAAAAAGCAAAACAAACAGAAAACCCCAACAAACTGTGACCAAACACCAAACAAATGACAAAGAACAAGAACAAACCTGTCCTGGAATGGTTGTGGTACCTAATGTTGGAGAAATTTGGTTTTTCCTCTCTTAGCAGGTATGTGATAGTTCAGTTGTTACCCTCCACTCGGTTGACTAGGTTTTCATTCATTCAATAAATCATTCATTCTTTTATTCCTTTATTCATTATTCTTTTTAAAATACATCAAAATTAAATATAATAAAATAAAACAGAAGCTAAGTTATTGGAATTAGACAAGACAAATCAATGTATGGAAAAGGGCTGAAGAGAAAACAGAGAAATCAGAGACCATCTCATTTGCACACTCAACAATCCTATAAAAACACTAAACTAAAAGCCATACTATTTTTTCAGAGAACCTGATGCAGACCTATGCAGGCCCTGTCATGCAGCCTCAGTCTCTGTGAGATCAAATGCGCTTTGGCCTGTTGATTTAGAAGTCATTTTTTTTTCTTGATATCTTCCTTTCACTGTTATTCTTATACTATTTCTCCTCCTCCTTTGTGGAATTCCCTGATCTAAAGCTATAGGAGATCCTACAGAGAGGTACACTGCAACCAGGAATCTCAGGGGCAAGAGGTGGGGCATTCTGTTTTGAAATAGCTATTTCCATTTCCAGAAGATGAAATGGGAGGATTGGTTGATTTTTATCCTGAGGATATGAATCCAGTAGTTTCTTAGGAGACCAGTAAACTGAATGAGGCATAACTGAAAGATCGAATTCATGTCTTTACAAATGGTTATTTTGGTGACAGAAATATGGAATTTTGTCATCTAGTTTCATATAAAGGAAAACATAAGGTAAACATGCAGGCATCTTAAAGAAGAAATTAGGATAAAGAAAATAGGCAGTAATAGGAGAGGATCTCAAAGCCCGTCCCTTAAATGCAACAGTAAAATTAAGCAATAACTTAGCAAGATATATAGAGAAAGGGAAAATATATAAGATTAAAATATAAAGCATTTTGAACTTTACATGTAGGTTTGATTAAGGAGCTATAAAAGATAAAAACCAATATTTTGAAAATATACAGGTAATGGAAATTTTACAGTAAAACACTGTTAATTAAATTGATGAAAATGGAGAATATTTGGAATACTAACAGTTAATTTTTGAAAAAAATTATCTTGGAATGAAAGGTACATATGTCCAGTACAATGGCTTACTATATATTTCTTTAAAGTATTTCTTAATACCATGCTTTAAATGACTTTAGGTACATAAATATTTGCAAAACATTCAAGTTTATTTTCTAAGCTAGTATAACATGTTATTTAAAGAAACAACAATATTCTAACCCTCACCCCATGCTAAGCTTTTATAAATTCTCACAATACATATCAAAAGACCAGCTTATAAAAAAAAACCTTAAAATTAATCACAAAATAGCTGAATACTAGAAGGAAAAAATCTTCAAAGTCAAGTTACATAAATAATTTTTAGTCCTTACAATTAATATAGAAATCATAATTTATTAAGGGATAGGTGGTAACCCACATTTACTATGATGTGTTTTATAATAAATGTGTTTATTTTTCACTGTTTAAACTTTTGTTGGCCATTTGAAAGCATGCATAACTGTTGTCTGCATCAACACACTTTCTTTGCTTGCATTACTTCTGGTATGAAGTATGTAAGGAGCCTGATCATCGGTGGTAGGTGCATTTTACAATCTCCTGTAATCTATGACAAAAAAAACTTTCTTCAGTCATTCACCACGCTATTTAATGAGAATATCTGCAAGCGAAACCAGATAACATATATATCTATTTAAAATAAAAGTATTTTCATGGATGATTTCTTTTATTTTAAGTGTTTTAAGTATTTTTAGATAAATAGAAGTCTTTGTATGAGAAAAGATAATGTCCATTTTCCTGCTGCCTCTCCCTACTGCCATCAGCCCCGAGACTCCTAAACCATATGGATATGAGCATAATGTCCTCTGCAAGGCTCCACCTCGGTGGTGACACAGACATATACAGACCCCCCAGCCAAACAGCGGATGGACCTTGGGAATTCTTATGAAAGAACAAGAGGAAGGATTGTGGCCCTTAGGAAGATAGGAACTCCACAGGAAGGTAAATAGGGTCAACTAACCTGGACCCTTGAGGATGCTGGAGTCCCAACCACCAACAAAAGAACACACCACCTGGACCTAGGCCTCCCTGCTCATATGTAGCAGATATGCAATTTGGTCTCCATGTGGGTTCCAGACAACTGTAACAGGAGCTATTGCAAACACTACTGCCTGTATGTGGAATATTTTCTTCTGGCTGGGCTACCCTGTCTGGCCTCAGTGGGAGAGGAAGCACCTAGATTTGCAGAGACTTGCAGTGCCAGGGTTTTGGAAATCCCCAAGGGGGCTCCCACTCACTCAGAGGTGAATGGGAAGGAGGTTTAGGGGAAGAATTGTGGGAGGGGTGGCTGGGAGAGGCCAGTGCGTGTTATGTAAAGTGAATAATATTTTAAATTAAATTAAAACATTAGAAAATAAAAATGTGCCAGTGTTTGTGCCACATTCCTGGCATGGTTTTCCAACATTCATTTCCAAGTAATTTTCATACAAGGTCATCTGCAATATAATCAATCAATCATACCAACATTCCTATGAGTTCATAGAAAAGTAACTTAAACTTGACTTTACTTACTTACCAGTTCTAATGTGTAAGAGTGAATTGCAGAATAGTCAGGGTCAGAGTAGTGTACAACTTTCTAAACAAGCTTGTAATTTGTCCCATCTATGTTTCCATTTTGTTAAACACATGCCTTGGGATGCCTGTCTCCTATTCCTAGTGCTCTTACTTGTTAAACTCCCCTGCTTTAAAATCTGACAAATAGGCATTCTTTTTTTTTTTTTTGTTCTGTTCTTCCCTAACAATTCAGCTCATTGTAACATTTGATCAGTGCCAGAGATTACTTCACACTCCCTTTCAACCTCATTTGTAACAAAAACTAACTTACTAGCCAGCTAAGAACTCATAAAAATTATCTTAAAGTCTGGATATAAGAGAAGTAAAAGCTACTTTGCCCTCCTTACAACAATAAGTATCAATATTAAAAACAGACAGTTTTCTTACAGGATAGATGGTTTACTTTAAAGTAACACTTTATGATAAAAAATGATAAAAGGGGAATTAACATAATAAATGTTTTAAGGTCTTAAGGAATGTTAAACTTTATTGTTATGATTACAAAAATTAGAAACTGTCAAAAGTCTGTGAAATAATGGGAGATATATTTATATAAGGATGCTACATGTGTTTCTGTCTAGATACAGCATATCCATGCTAAAATGTATTTTGAGGGTTATTTTGTTGAATAGAGAAGAACTGATCTATTTTTAAAGACAGAAATCATTTTTCCCCTGTACTTATATTTACTCCTTGGAACACCTAGTACAGTTTGGACCACAGGTAAGCACTCAATAAATGTTTGAGTGAATGAATAGCACTAATATAGGATGTTCTGGGGAAAGAGATAAAAGAATATCAAACGACGACAGAAAAGATTGTTAGGAGGAAGATAGCAATTGATTAGTAGTTGCCAGAAGCCATTCAATATTGTTCCCACATCAACAAAAGGGGACAAACACAGGCAAAGATCAATTTTCCTTTTTACCATGTATTTCTAAAGCAAACTCCCACATCACTTTCTTCTTTTAACGGGGTAAATACAGAAGGACACTTTTGCACCGTTCCTGGATGAGGTAAATTAGCACCATTACCTATTCAGTTACCTTCTTTGCCTCCACTATCCAAAAGTGGCATTATCACACACAATGGAAGTGTGTGGAAATTCACATCAAGAAATACAATACACTTCAATCTATTTAAATCTTATGTTACCATGCATTCTTTGTATAGCACTATATTGAACTTCCTTTCCCCATTTTCTCTCATTGACAAAGCACTGTTTCTCTCTATTTTTAAGAACTAGACACTCCTGATATTCCAGAAATATAGTTTTCTTGTTGAATTCACAAACATCATACAACATGTTAAATATCATTGAGCAATTCAGAAGTTCCTGGGAGCAAGCTTTAGATTTCAGAAGCATAGGAAGATAAGTAAAGGAACAGTGAAGAAAAATTCCCTACTTTAAAATTGATGTGTGTAAATCACTATATAAATATAGTATATATAAATACTTGGGGTTGGGGATTTAGCTCAGTGGTAGAGCGCTTGCCTAGCAAGTGCAAGGCCCTGGGTTCCGTCCTCAGTTGTGAAGGAAAGGAAAAAAAGCATTAAATACTTTTATGTATTTATACATATACACATATGTTTAAAAAAATAAAATAAAGCAGTAAGCAGTCATTATTGAGCTGTGGATGAAAAGTGACACATGTAAGATACAATGTAAGATTAGATATGCTGTCATAATTTTCTCCTTGAGACTTACTCATAAAAGTTATTTCAAACACTACAAACTTAAACATATCTACACACCTGAGTGAAACTCAAGGGAACATTGTATGATGAGTGTCCCATTAGCAGACAGAGAACAAAGGAGAAAATACTGGCAACACAACACACGATTACTGCTTATCTCTTCCTATATTAAAGTCACAAAGGCTCCAAAGCAATTATCAGCAGTTACATTAATAATTTAGTAAAAGTAACATCTGCTATTTGTGGAATTACCCATCTTTTAATTTATATCATTCTTCTTAATACAGAATCACACCTATGATTATAGTATTTGAAAGGGTATGCAAACAATTCTAGAACTTTGCCTTTTTATCACAATGTTGCAACACAACCTATTGTGTGTAAGGTTAAGTTTTACTTTGCCTTCTCATGCTATAATAAAACATTAACTGAAACCAACTCCAGAAATGAAAGGGTTATTTTATTTGAAGTTTAAAGTCCATCATTTGGGGAATTTATGGCAGAAACTCGGGACAGAAGCTTGGAAGCACAAACTAATGAACAATGGGAATGTTTGGCATCACTGTAGATTCAATTATCTTGTGATGTTTTTCTGGAAATTGTCTTATGAGAGGATGCTTTGCTGAGGCAGACTCATGTGAAGATATTTTGCTAAGAACAGACACATGATGTTTGTAGATTGCATGGTGAAAGGGCTTGTGATGTTTTTCTGGAGCACATGCTTGGGATGTTGGGAGTGTAAGGATTAACAAAGAGTGGAGGATGGCATTTGCATTGGTTCACCTTGCTTTCTTGGTTGATCATCGCTTTTCATGGCTTCAGAAAGAGAAACACCAAAGAACTGGCAGTATTCCAGCTGCTTCTTGCTGTTTCTGGCGACTTGTGTGAATCCACAGATCTTTGCTGTTTCTTCTGCATTAACACATCACTATTTATTTGTGCTTGGTGTTTGCCAAGTGGACTACACTGCCACTGCTGATTTGTGGTATTTTGCTCATGAACTGCTTACCATGAAGATTGGAATCACCCCAAGGAACTATTTCTAAACAGTGTCACAACCCCTGTTCTCTATTAACCTTTCTTATCCCTTACCTCTGCTGGGTAGTAGGCTACAAGGGAGATTGAAGCATTGAAGAACTATAATTCAAGTAGGTTTTGAAAAATGTAAGCCTGCATTGTTTACTGGCTTTCTTCCTTTGTTTTTTTTTTTTCAGCCTCCATTCTTATAGTGCCCAAGACAACTATTTTAGGTGTGACACCACTTAGAGTAACTATGGACCTCACACCCTAATAACAAACTAGAAAATCTCTCACAGATATTGTTTCAGGACAATCTGAAAGAGGAAATCCCTCAAATGTAGTCTCCTCCTCCAAGGTTTGTCATGTTGCCACTGTAACTTACTATGACAGGTAATATACAGACCCTAAGGAAAGAAATAGGTTTGCATGTAATTCTGAGCTACATGTGTGCTTATGTATGTATGGATACACAAATGTGTTCATAGGAACAATGTAGAGGTCAGAGACCACACCCCAGTGTCATTTCCATGAGCCTTATATCATATATCTTGAGACAGTCTCTTTTTGTCTGGAAACTTGCTGAATTGGCTAGTCGGCCTAGTAACTAATCCCAGGATGTGCCTATATGTGCATTGCTAGTTCTGTGGTAACAAATGTATGCCATCACCCTGTCTTTTATAAACATGGTTCTGAGGATAGTACTCAGTTCATATGCTGGCAGGTAAAGCCTTACTGGAGCTGTCTTCCTAGTCCCAAGATTGATATTTTAAAAGAACACGCTAAATATGCAAAGATGCCTTAAAGGATAAATGTACAGGCTGCTCATCAAGAGGGCTGGGTTCACTGCCAGCATGGATACATATTATGGCTAACAAATATGTATAACTCCACTTTTTCCTCACCTGGCCTGCACAGGCATGGCGTGCATATACTACACAAACATAAATGCAGGAAAAAAATACCTATATGCCCCAAATTGGAAAACACTAATAATAAATTAAAAATAAAAAAGGTCTCAGTCTAAATTCTCTATTTAACTTGAAAAACATGCTAAATGTAGGATCTATCTTAGAATTATAAATGTTTAAACTATTTAATATTGCTAACACAGAATAATGGTGATAAATAGGGTTATGAAATTATTAAACGATTTAAGCTTCTACTATTTGGTTTTTGTATTCTTTTGTTTTTTTCTTCCTTTTATGTTCAGTGCCTTAGTTATTGGACCTTTCAATGAAACATAGTCTAATGATACAAGTGTATTTTTATGTGTACATGAGCACTACACATATTTTTGTACACACACACACACACACACACACACACACACTCATATGTATGCACCTACTATCCAAATTCATAGATCCACAAAGTTTATCTCTTCCATTCTAGCCCGTTATGGTATGTGTCAATGCCAGAAATCATTTGTTTTCCTATGGATATGTTTTAATCTATCTGATTGTAGCAGGAACACAGACTTCCTATCAATTTTCATCTGATTGTGGCAGTCTCCTTTTGGCAAAAATTCCTATGACCTAACCTCGAACAAAATCATTTCTCTATTCAGTTATGCCACTTAGCAGTGGGAGAATTAACTAATGGGTACTAATCCTCCCATTTTAATATTGAAAAATTTGGCTTAAAAGTATATGCACCTTAGAATGTTCACCCAAAACTAATTAGGTTTAATATAATAAGATGCACTTAAATAATGACTAATACATAGTTATCACAAAGTGTCTACTTTATCATTAGCTTCATTATAACCCATTCATGATAATCATCTTCTTCGTTATTTTGAGAAAATCAAAACAATGTGCAATCATGATTCAACAAGATCTCTTTACCCTTTATCAGTTTACTGTGAGCTATTTTTCACTACTTTGGCCATAGATATAGAATTCTTTCTGGAAGTACATGATTCCTAAATGTTTTGCCAAATTATCCTGTGTTTCTGTAAAGAAATGACAAGGGTACTCAGAAATCTTGATATTTGGAAATATGTCATATATGTTTCTTTAGTGATATCATCTTCTTGCAAAGCTTGGAGTTTATCAGTGGCTTCCCTCAAAGACAGTGAAATACATAACTGCGAAGGAAGAGAAGTAACTAGGTTTTTAATATAAATACAAGTGTTGTGGGGAGTGCCATGTCCATATAAACTACCCATGAGCCAATGCATACATTCTATAAGTAATAATTTTAATTATTTAATAAACATAGATATGATTTTTCAACTCACAAATATTACTTTCAAACTGTTATAAATGTTAATCTGTATGTACACATAGGATACTTCTCTAAACAAAGCTATTAGGAGATTTTTGTTTTGTTTTGTTTTAATTTTTATTTTAGGTTAACAGAGGAAAAAATTCACTGTATCATGACAAAGAACATTTGGGATCCCTACTGGAAAGATGGTTTTTGTTTGTTCGTTTGTTTTTTGGCTATTTGAGGCAGGGTTTCTCTATGCAGCTCTGACCGTCCAGAAACTCATTGTGTAGATGGGAGTAAGCGTGATTCAGGTGCCTCTGCCTCCCAAGTTTGGGGATTAAAGTTATTTGTACTGAACACATAAAATGAATAACCCCACCAAAATAATAGTTTTCCATTAGTGATAGGCATTGACATTAGTATCTACAAGTAAGGTTTGCAATGTGTTCACATAAATGTTACTGAATTGTCAACATTGAGAGAGAGAGAGAGAGAGAGAGAGAAAGAGAATGTGTGTGTAAGCGTGTGTGTGTGTGTGTGTGTGTGTGTGTGTGCGCGCGCGCGCGTGCTTCAGCAGTATTAGTAGGTAGAACTTGATCATTTGGATAATACATATATACATAATAGAAATTGGAAAGTATTAGAAATTATATTTTTTCTTCACAGGCAATTCCTATAAACTTGTTAGAAAGTTACAGGATGATAGAACAATCTACAAAAGAATAATAATCAATGACTCAAGAGACAAGAAGAGATTTAAAATCTACATACTGCATTTAACCCTATTGTGAAGATTAATGTAAATCTTCATTTCATAATCTGCGAGTTAGTTTTTTCTCAACCTTTCTAACTCCAAAACACACCTTGTTTCACGAGCCATCCTTCCAGGATGATTACATAGTAAAACCTCATCAAACTGAAAACTCTACTAAGAATCTTTGCATAAAGTTGCCAGAAATTAATAATAATACAAAAGCTTTTGAACCCTACAATTATTATTAGTTATTTGGATATTTAACAACCATCTATTCTCTGGATGTCCACTGCTCAGCTTGCTAAGGAAACTCGGGTTCTTATCTTTAACCACTTTATACACCAGCAGTGAAGACACAGTCAGGAGAAACCAAAAATCTGCTTGGGCGCAAAGCTTTAAAGTGCTAGGACCTTAGTGATTGATTACTTACAACATACATACTTGAAACTGTAAGGTCAGCTACAAGAATATCTTAGATACAAAGTATCTCCCCCAAGGTATAGATCAACATCATTTGTTTACTTATAATTTCACCTTAAGTGTTCTACTGATTTAGCAAAATTTTTGAAGCTAAACTCCCTTGGTGATTATCGCATTTATCATGTTCATTAGAAAAGATTACCACTAAAGATTTTTTTAAGTAGAAAAACTATTATAAATTGGGACTTCATGATAATGTATGATGATGTTTTCAAAGATGACCTCTGGCTTGCATCTATAGATCTATTCCGATGACTTCTCGGGTTTAATGATTTAATGTCATTGAGACAAATGGAAAAATAATACTGTAAAATGATAATTACTTACTACTTCTTAATCTAGATAGTTTTTAATGATAATGCTTTATGAAACTGTATTCTTCTGTTTCTTAAACTCTATTTTAAGACAACCTGCTTCAATAGCAAATGATCAAAAATGATTAGTGAGATTAAAAAAGATACATAAAGTGTCTTAAGTAAATGAAGCGTTCCCATGAAAACTATTAAATTGATAAATTAGATTAAAATGTCACTGCCATTAAACTCTGTTTAGTAAATGTCAAATACATACTCTAGCTGTTCTCTGAAGCCTCATGACTATTACTGTATCTGTCAATGAAAGTGTTACCAATTGTTTTTACATTTTATGTGTTTTACCTAATTAAAAAAATTTACGTTCCTTCCATAATTGTCTTTTTCAGCCTTATGAATGAAATCAAATTCTGAACAGTATAGGAGTCAAATAAAAAAATTTGAAAACAGGTAGAATTTTCTTTAAAATTTTGAAGTGCAATCTAGAGAGAGAGAGAGAGAGAAAGAGAGAGAGAGAGAGAGAGAGAGAGAGAAGGAGAGGAGAGAGAGAACATTTTTAGTGCATAAGGAAGGATATGTGAGTTTTAGTGCATACAGAAACATGGCAAGCAGGAGTTATTCTGTCAGCTGGGAGCTGCAACTTAAATATGAGGTATATGCACAGCCTCATATGTTGTAGCTTACTCCCCACACAGGGGAGCTGTTTTGGAAGGTTGCAGAATAACACAGGTAAAGTTATATTAATAGATACTAGAAATCCCTGTGCAACTTTTGAAATACAACCAATATGACTTGAATTATGTATATAGTGTGCCTCTAGTTGGCAAAAATAGAGCATATTTTCACAAGGAAGAAAGACACAAAGCACCATTGAAAAAATGCAAGAGTTTACATTTAATGTTTCTAATACACTTGGCCTTCGATTATAACAGAGGAGAATTCTTAGACATAAATTGAGTAGTCAAAGAATACAAAAAAAGAAGAAAGTAAATTTAAGACTCATAAGCAATTTCTTTTATACTCTATCCACACTCAAATAAGATTTATTCTTCAGGTAAAAAGGTTACTTTCTCCTATAAAAACCCCAAAATATTTTTGAAAACAATTTAAACATCTGAACTGAGGGAATGAAGAAGAGAAACAGTAAATAATTATGAGGCTGATGTTTTAGTACATGCTTCACCTCAAATGAGACAAAAATAACCATTGTAAAAGAAGAACAAATGCTTATTGAAGACTGAAAGTTGCAGAGTCCAGTTGTATTGGATAGGCCTCCCGAACACCCCCCACACCCAAGACTCAGACACTTCAGAAGAAAATGTAGAAAGATTGTAAGAACAGTCAGTTTGCTGTGAGATAATTCTCACAGGCAACATGTCTCAACAACAGGACTGCCTGAACACAACACAAGCGGAACAAGGCCAACAAAAACAGACAAGTCAAGTCAGATGGGGAAAAAGTCCATGTGTGTAAGGTCTCAACCTTCCACAAAGACTATAGACAAATGAAGGAAGCCGTGAGAAGGAAAACTGGTCTTTCCCAGAAATAAGCCACCGATTGATTGTTTAGAGCCACATGGTCAGCCCTGAAAAATATATCTAATCAACATCCTCCACAAATGGCTAGCATACAGGAGGGCCAAGGTAAAACCATTGAAAGGAAAGCAAATGGGATGCAATTCTGACAATCATACATTTAAAATTCGGGTGTAAAACCTATAGAAAAGAACAAAGAGATTGCCAAGTGTTACTTTCCTAATTACTTCAGTTTATCTTATTGTGTTAAGGGAACTTCACTTGAGGATTTCACTCAACAAGTTTTAATTGCAAAAGACAGAGGGGTGCAGAAGCTCCTTGCAGCTTATTCTTCTGGGTCAATGTAAGACACCTGCTAAGAGTAAGTCTCCTCTTCCCCCATAATTCTTTTCCTTAACACAGTGGTTTCATTTCTCAGGGAAGGATCATTTCCCTCAAGCAGTAAATAATTTTCCACTTATTTATTATTCACTTATTTATCTATTTATTTTGCATTTGTCTACTCCTGGAACAATTGTTGTTGTCTGGAGTCAAACTTCCTTGCTCAGAGAAGACAAGGAATTTCATTAATTAAAATTAAATTAATTAAAATTTTCTTTGCCTTAGCAGTGATGTTTAGTTTTGTTTTATCTGGATAGAGATTTAAGAAGAATTTCTTCTCATTTAACTTTAGGAACGTGTAGATATAATTTTAAGGTTTAAAATATTTACGGACATTCTTTACAGTGTTGAGAGTTGGAAACAAAATGAACATAGCATTTATTTCATTGTTTTTTATTTCATTGTATTATTTTATTAATACAACGTATTAGTGAAAAAGTTGAATGGCACTTATTAGACAACACTGAGAAATAACATATTCTTTAAGGTGGAAGCAAATGAGTGAGAATTCTGAAAAAAGTTTAGTCCTTTTATTGTGTAGATTTAAAGACAGATTAGATACATTGATTGCTTTAAATAATTCAGATTCATAGAATACATAAAAATACCAAAATTAGGTTAAAAAGCTTAAGTTTAGATAAATCTTTTCCAAATGTTAAGCATTATTAAAAAATAATAGTATCCAAACTTAAACTATAACATTAATTATTGGATATTAAATGTTAAAAATATTTTCTACATTTAAAGAGAGAGTAAGATAGGATGAGGAAAAACTTTCAATTAACTATATTTATTAAGTGTGGCATATAAATGAAATGAATCAATAAATTTAAATTTCAATAATGTTGTGGGAATGGTTTGAAAAGGCTTTTCATTATGCTGCTAGTCCTGAAGCAATTAATTTTCAATTATATACTCAGATATGACTATCCTACTTTACTCTAGAATCATCCTTAATTTTCCAAGAAACTGAACAAATGGGTCTCTATTGCTAAACAGATTGAAAATATTACCACTTTGCTTGAAAATGTTAATTAGGAAATGCAGAGGACATACAGCGACAATAAAACATAAATTTGGTACTCTCACTTATTTTTCACACGCGTCATCTAGTTTCTAATCAATGCATTCCAAGTAAGTATTTTACAGCATTTAGCAATCAATCACCTGTCATCAAGAGACTAGCTTCTACAATAGACAGAATCAGATGTAGCTTTGCTTTGATCAAAGTGAAAAGGAGGAGTTTAGGCATATATAGCTATGGACTGAATAGAGTTGCAGAGTAGGCTCATTACTATAAAATGAAAAAAAAACTCTAATTAAAAAATAATTTCTTCCATGAATTATTCAATTAATTAACTCTACTTCACATGAAAATATCTACCCTTGAACTATTTAGACTAATGAAGTAATGGAAAATTAATGCAAAAATTAATATATAAGCATAAATTATCACTTTTGTTACATGTTTCAAACATGTCTACAATTCCTCTTCCCATTAAGTGGAGAAGTCTAATTTTTCTCCTCTTCAATGTGGGTCCGATTAAGTGATGTGTTTTAAAAAGTAAAATGCTGTCAAAGTATTACTGTATGAATTCTGAGGTGATGCCTTATAAAGCAACCGAGTGTTGGGCTATCTTACAGAAATCCTGACCAGTGCTGGAAGGAAGCCAAGCAACAACAGGCGAAGGGGCAAGATTGCTTGTCCGGTCATCACCCCAGCCAACATGCAGATCCATCATCAGCCATTTAACTGATGATCTTCACATGATTTCAATTTCCTAGCTTTCAGATTACAGCAGCCGCTGTAAATAGCACCCACATAGCTTATGCTAGATTTTAAATTCACCAGAAAATGAATTTTAAATATTTTAAATCAAGAAGTATTAACCAAATTATAAATGTGAGGATTAGGACATGTTGTAAAGGACAAATGAAAAAATGACTACAAAAATGGGTAAGAAGCTGCAAAGAATATTTGCTGAAATATGGGATGATATATTTTATGTTAATGTTTATGGGTTAATTAATTACATTATATTAATATTTATAATAGCCTGTATACTTTTAAATTATGAGGTTTTGTGGGGATGCTGCCAGATAAAATAAATAATAGAAATATCAAGTTAATTTCTCTCACTCTCAATATTCCTTAGTTAATTTGTATGTATATATATATATATATATATATATATCTAATAAAAACATGGCCAAGAATGAAAAAGATCAATAACACCTATTAGGGAAAATTTAGAGGAAGGAAAAGGAAGGATAAATTGTGTGGTCAAATTGTAGTCTCAAAAAATAAAAGAATTAAAAAAAAAAAACCTGATGTAAAAATAATAAGCAGTGGCTAAACAGTTGGGTTAGCAGTTAAAAGCCCCTGTGTTTCATACTGTGGACCCAGGATTTGTTCCCAGCATTGACATGGTGGACCACAACCATCTGAGACTCTAGTTCCAGAGGACCAATATCCTCTTCTCACATACAAAGGAACTACATGAGAGTGTCTTTGTGCTTGTATGTATCTACGAGCTCCATATTCACGTAGTTCCTTTAAGTTCAATTAAGACAATAAACAGGCACATGATGCACATCAGGCACAGTCCTGTATAACACTGCTCCTCCATTCTTTCTGTTGCTAGAGATTATCACCTATCATTCCATTTCTTCAATTGTATTAAATGAAATCATGTCTTCGGTACTATTGTTGTGGATGGTTGTTCTCAACGGTTTCATAAAGAATGATTAATATTCAGTTCATTATTACATTTCCATGTATTGTCACTAGTTTACTTAATTTTTATATCCTCTGGGGTATTGATTTGAATGTATATTCCATCATAATTTTGATGACTCGTTTTTAACAAACACTTGAAATATGTAGCAGTGTTTATTGTAATGATTAAATATATGAAAATGAAACAACATTGCATGCTTATTATGGGTATTATAAAGAATAAATTTATGACAGGTATGAGTTTGATATTTCACAAAATTCTTATACTGGCTGGGTAAGGTAATTCAGGCCTTAAGCCTAGCACTTGAGAGGCCAAAGAAAGAGAATGTTAAAAGTTTGAGGTAGACCTGGGTTTTCAGTAAATCCTAGGACCTACATGTACTATAAATTGAGGTCCTGCCTCAAATATCACAGCCATGACAGCAAGGAATTTACTGAACTATTTTCAAAAGTGATTCTAGCATACTACACTCTACAGGCCAGCTGCCCTAACTTCCCGAAGCCACTCAGAATACATAGGTTTGGAATTTAAGTCATTTCAATGGGCATACTGCAACATCTCACCGTTTTGCTATTAAGTTTTCATAATTGCAAACTACTTTAAAGTGTATTTCTTGGCCTCCATGTGCCTCTGTTTTGTCTTTTCTACTTTTGTATGGCTATATTCCATTTTGCTTGCTGGTCTCAGATATATGTAAGTTAAAGGTTATTGAAATATGTAAGACACACTTCTACTTTCCTCCCCGTTCTATTTGGCTTTCCTTTTCATTTGTGAGCACTTTAAATTTATTTCACTTAATTTGATTAATACAAGTATACTGATTTTCACAAACGTTGTGAAGTAAGACTTAAAGCTTAGTTTTACATGTTTGGTATATATCTAACATTACATATAATAAAGTTTGTCATTTCTCCATTTTATTGACACAATCCCTAAACATCACTAGCCATGTATCAACTAGCTGACTTGTTCTAAATTGTGTCAGTTTAAAGAGTTATTTTGTTCTTTGATAGTTTTCCAATTTTTCTTTTGTATTTATTTTTTAAACAATATTTTCTGATCATAATTATTCCTCCTGTATCTGTTCACGGACCCTCTATAATGTTCTGTTGTTATAAAAGTCTATGTTTAAGCAGGTATTATATTGTCTTGAGTATTTTTGTATGAGTCTGCTTGTCTTTGATAGCTCATTAGATATGATTATGGGTAAAAGTATGTTTTACTTCATGTTCATGCACATATATTTAATTCATCAATGTCCATATTAATCATATTAAACTGATCTACTTTCAGAACATCAGCACATAGATCTACTTCCCATATGATTACTTTTGAATTGTTTTTTGATAAAATTCATTTCAAAATTTATAGTCTTTACATACTTATTTTGATAATTTCTATTTTTGGTCCATATTTATTGCATTTTAAACATTTTCAAGAAGAGTAATGAGAATGTACATCTTTCTTTCACTTATGATTTTTAGAGAAAATGCTTTTAGATAGTTGCGTTTGTAATATGGTGGCTCTGTATTTTCACATATGCATCAATAGGGACTATTATCATTCTGCTCCTTGTTTTTTAGTATTTTATCATAAAAGTTTACATTTTGTCAAATAATTTTCTGCATTTCTTAAAATACTTGTGACTTTTATTGTTCTTTCAGTCAATAGGCTGAATGATATTTGCTGACTCATGTTGAAATACCCTTAGATTCCTTGTAAGAGGCCAAATTCATCATGTTCTTCTACTTATTTTGCCTTGACCTACATTTTCTTCATTAAGAAGAACTTCGCTTGCTTGGGACCTCCATGATTTTCAGTGTGAACACTTAGCTGTGGGTTACCTGTCATGAATTCCTTATCTTACCCCATATGCTCTAAATGCTGGGACTTTAATTTCATTTGACTCCAGGAATTTAATTTTTCTTTCTTTCTTATTTATTTATTTATTTATTTAATCATATATTATATCAGAACTATAGTTTCCTCTCCCTATTCTTTCATTCCCACTGTCATACGTCCCTCTCATTCAGAACTGTTCCTTTTCCACCTCCCTCTGAAAAGGGCAGTTCTCCCAAAGATATCGACCAAATGTGACATATTGGTTTACAGTAAGACTAGGTACCTCCCATCATGTTACGGTTGAGACAACTCAGTCAGAGGAAAAAAGTCCCCAAATCAGGCAAAAGATTCAGAGACAGACCCCACTCTCACTGTTAAAAGTTCAAAAAAAGAAAATCAAGCTATATAACTATAACACATATTCAGAGGGCTTAGGTCAGACCCATTCAGGTCGTGAGATCTTCTGAGCCTAGGTTAGTTGATTAGGTTTTATAGCTCCTATAATACGTCCTCCTGCTCTTCCAAAGATTTCACCAAGAAGCACCTGTAAGCCTTTTCGTCTGTTCCCATCAGGTGCTGGATAGTGTCCCAGATGAGAATCGGGCTAGGCATCAATCTATGAGTACAGCAGAATATAATTTGGAATCATTCATTGACTTCTTTTTATGACATTTGTGTTTAGTTTTATCTTACATCCCTGAGGATCCATTCTCTTGTTTCTGATCCTCTGGACAGTGTCAGGGATGTGTCCCTTCTTGGGTCATGTCATGATTCTTAAAGTGGACCAGTCATTGGTTGGTAACTTCCTCAAATTCTGTGCTACCTTTACCCCAGCACATCTTACTTACAGAACAAATTGTAAGTCAAAAGTTTTGGAACTGGGTTAGTTTTCCAGTCTCACCACTAGAAATTTTACCTGGTTACAGAAGATGGCCTGTTTAGGCTCCATATCATGCATTAGTAGAAGTTTTGGCTAGAGTTTCTAGTTAGATTCCATTGCACTAGTATCCTACCTTACAGATGAAATGCCCCCAATGCCAGTTGTC
Organism: Rattus rattus; assembly: GCF_011064425.1. NCBI lineage: Eukaryota > Metazoa > Chordata > Mammalia > Rodentia > Muridae > Rattus > Rattus rattus. Next base: position 128,741,748 of record NC_046159.1, read on the forward strand.
TCTCCCAGAACACTCTCCTTTCATCCTCCTCCAACCTGATCCCTTCTGTTCCCATCTCTACCTACCCTATCAAAGATATCTATGATATCTATTCCATTTTCCCCTTCCCAAGGAGATTCATGTGTCCCCACTTGAGTACTCCTGTTTACTAATCCTTTTTGTGTCTTTGAATTACAGCATGATTACCCTTTATAGCTACTATCTACGTATAAGTGAGTACATATCATGTTTGTCTTTCTTGGTCTGGGTTACCTTACTCAGGATAATTTTTAGTTCCATCCATTTGCTTGCAAATTTCATGATGTCATTGTTTTAAATAGGTGAATAGTATTCCATTGTGTAAATGTACCACATTTTCTTTATCCATTCGTCAGTTGAGGGATAGAAAGGTTGCTTTCCGTTACTGGCTACTATGAATAAAGCTTCTAAGAACATGGCTAACTAAGTGTCCTCATGGTAGGATCAAACATCCTTTGGGTAGATCCCTGAGTGGTATAGCTGGGTTTTTAGGTAGATCATCTCCCACTTTTTCCATTATAGTGATTTCTAAAGTTTGTACTTCTGTCATCAATAGAAGCAGATTCCCCTTGTTCTACATTTGCCAGTATGAGCGGTCACTTGTGTTATTCATCTTAACTATTCCGACAGAGGTAGGATGTCATTTTGACTTGCATTTTCCTGATGGCTATGAATGTTGACGATGTCTTTACATGCTTCTCGGCCATTTGAGTTTGGACTGTTGAGAATTCTGTTTATATCTGTCCCCAACTTTTAATTGTATTATTTTGTTTGTTGATGCCTAGGTTTTAAGTTGTTTATATATTTTGCAAATTAGCCTTTATCAGATGTGGAGTTGAAGAAAATCTATACCATTCTGTTGGCTGTTGTTTTGACCTATTTATAGTGCCTTTTCCTTACAGAAGCTTGTCAGTTTCATGAGGTCCTGTTTATTAAATGTTGATCTTAGTGCCTGCACTATTGGTGTTCTGTTCAGGAAGCTGTCTCCTGTACTAAATCCTTAAAGATGATCTCCAATATTCTCTTCTATCAGGTTCAGTGTATCTGGTATTACCTTTAATCCAATTGAATTTGAGTTTTGTACAGGGTGATAGACATGGATCTATTTGCATTTGTCTACATGCCAACATCCAACATTAGTTGAAGTTGTTTACTTTTTTCTTCCTTTTATAATTCTGGCATCTTTAGAAAAAATTAGGTGTACATATGTGGGTGAATTTAGTCTACGTCTTAGATTTGATTTCATTTGTCAATGTGACTGTTTTTATGCTAATAAAATTCCTTTTTCTTGCTATAGTTTTGTAGTACAATGTGACATCAGGAATGATGATATGTCCAGAAGTTCTTCTGTTGTATAAAGTTGTTTTGTTTTTCCATGTGAAGCTTAATATTGTTCTTCCAAGTTCTTTGAGGAGTTTGCTGGAAATTTGAGGAGCATTGTGATCAATTGATAGATTGATTTTGGAAAGATGGCCATTTTTACTATGTTAATCCTACTGATCCATGATCATGGAAGGTTTTTCCATCTTCTGATATGTTCTACAATATCTTTCATCAAAGAATTGAAATTCTTATCAAGTAGATTTTCTTTTTTTTAATTTTTATTAGATATTTTATTTATTTACATTTCAAATGTTATACCCTTCATTAGTTTCCCCTCTGGAAACCCACTATCCCACCCACCCAACCCCCCCACCTGCTTCTATGAAGTTGTTCACCAACCCACCCACCCACTCATCACTCCTTTTCCTGGCATTCCCCTATATTGGGGAATTGAGCCTTCATAGGACCAAGGGATCTTCCCATTTATGTCCCACAAGGTAATTCTCTGTTACATATATGACTGGAGCCATGGGTCTCTCCATGTGTATACTTTGGTTGGTGGTTATTCCCTGGGAGATTGGGGGGGGTGGTTCTGTTCTAGTTGGCTAATATTGTGGTTCTTCCTATGGATGGCAAACCCCTTCAGCTAGTGCAGTCTTTTCTCTAAGTCCTCAATTGGGAACCCCGTACTCAGTCCAAAGGTTGGTTAGGAGCATTTGCATCTGCCTCTGTATTTGTCAGGATCTGGCAGAACCTCTCAGGAGACAGCTACAGCAGACTTCTGTCTACAAGCATTTCTTGGCATCTGCAATAGTCTCTGGGTTTGGTGGCTGTGTATTGGATAGATCCCTAGTTGGGGTAGTCTCTGGGTGGCATTTACTTGAATCTCTGCTCCACACTTCATTTCTGTATTTCCTCCTGTGAGCATTTTGTTCCCCCTTCTAAGAAGGACTGAAACATCCACACTTTGGTCTTCTTTCTTCTTGAGCTTCATGTGGTCTATGAATTGTATCTTGGGTGTTCCAAGCTTTGGGGCTAATATCCACTTATCAGTGAGTGCATACCATTTGTGTTCTTTTCTGACTAGGTTTCCTACCTCAGGATGATATTGGGAAACTACACTCTAGAAAAAGCAAAGTAATATTCTTGCAACGAACCCAAAAGAAGGTATCTGCACAAATATAATTCTACCTCTAACAACAAAATAACAGGAAGCAACAATCGCGGTTTTTTTTAATATCTGTTAACATCAATGGACTCAATTCCCTATTAAAAAGACATAGACTAACAGAGTCAATACATAAATGGGTCCCAGCATTTTACTGTATGCAGGAAATGCAGCTCAGTGACAAGACAGACACTACCTCAGAATAAAATGCTGGAAAACATTTCCAAAAAAATGGTCCCAAGAAACAAGCTGGAGTAGCCATTCTAATATTGAATAAAAGTGACATTTAGCCAGAAGTTATCCAAAAACTATGAGGAAGAACATTTCATACTCAACAAAGGAAAGTTTACCAAGAGGAACTCTCAATTCTGAACATCTATGCTCCAAATGCAATTGTACCACCTTCATATAATAAACTTTACCAAGCTCAAAGCACACATTGAACCTTACACAATAGTAATGGGGAATTTCCACACTCCACTCTCATCCATGGACAGATCATGGAAACAGAAACAAAGCATAGACACATTGAAACGAACAGAAGTTATAAACCAAATGGATTTAACAGATATCTATAGAACATTTCAGCCTAAAACAAAAGAGTATACCTTCTTCTCAGCACCTCATGAAAGCTTCTCCAAAACTGACTGTAAAATTGGTCACAAAACAGGTCTCAACAAATACAAGAAGATTGAAATAATACCATGCATCCTATCAAATAACCACAGACTAAGGCTGGTCTTCAATAACAACAAAAATGACAAAAAGCCCACATACACATGAAAGCTGAACAACATGCTACTCAACAATAACTTGGTCGTGAAAGAAATAAAAAAAAAAATTAAAGACTTTTTAAAATTTAATGAAAATGAAGGCACAACAGTCCTAAACTTATGGGACACAATGAAAGCTGTGCTAAGAGGAAAACTCATATCTCTGAGTGTCTCCAAAAAGAAACTGGAGAGAGCATACACTAGCAGTTTGACAGCACACCTAAAAGCTCCAGAACAAAAAGAATTAAATACACCCAAGAGAAGTAGATTGCAGGAAATAATCAAACTCATGGTTGAAATAAACCAAGTCAAAATAAAAAGAACTACACAAACAATCAACAAATGCCAGAGCTGGTTCTTTGAGAAAATAAAGAAGATAGATAAACCCTTCATCAGACTAACCAGAGGGCACAAAGACAGTATCCAAATTAACAAAATCAGAAATGAAAAATAATACATAACAACAACAACAACAAAAACCAAAAGAATCCAAAAATCATCAGATCCTACCCCAATAGCCTATATTCAACAAAACTGGAAAACCTGGATGAAATGTACAATTTTCTCGACAGATACCAGGTAGTGAAGTTAAATCATGATCTGATAAACTGATTATCTAAACAGGCCCATAAATCCTAAAGATTTAGAAGCAGCCATTAAATGTCTCCCAAAAATAAAAAGCCCAGGACCAGGGTTTAGTGCAAAATTCTAACAGACCTTCAATACCAATACTCTTCAAACTATTTTACAAACTAGAAACAGAAGGAACACTACCCAATTTGTTCTATGAAGCCACAATTACAGTCATTCCGATTTTCACTTGCTTGATTAGAGTTTCTCCAAGATATTTTGTATTATTTATGACAACTATGAAGGGTATTGTTTCTCTGATTTCATTCTCAGGAAGTTTATCATTTCTATATAGGAGGCCTACTGATTTTTTAAAATTAATCTTGAATCCATCCACATTGCTAAAATCCCTTATCTTCTGTGACTGTACTCTGATAGATATTTTGGGGTTGCTTTTGATCACTACCATATCATCTGTAAATTGTAAAACTTTGAATTCTTCCTTTCCAAATTGTTCCTTTGATCTCCTTTAGTTGTTTTATCCCTCCAGTTAAAGCTTCACATACTGTATTGAATAGACATAGAGAGGTTGGGCAATCTTGTCTTGTTCCTGATTTTAGTGAAATTGCTCTGAGTTTCTCTTCATTTAATTTGATGTTGGCTATTGGCTTTCAGTAAATTGCTTGTTTTATAATTTATATTTCTCTTTAGTTGTTTTCTTCTTTTCCTTGCATTTTTATTTCTTCTGCTCAGGTTACAATGGATTCATGGATCAATGAGTTAACAGTTCTCAGCTAAGTTGAAATGTGCTGTCCCTTCTTTTCTCTAATTACACTTTTGTGTCTTCTTACTATTCTATTTCCCCTCCATTGAGGACTCATTTACACCTTATTAGGCTGCTTAAAGTTGTCTAATGGCCACTGACATTCTGTGGATTTCTTCACATTTTTGTTCCTAACCTTTGGGTGCATGACAGTGAATAGTCTCTTTCCTTTTCCACTGCCTAAATTCCAGCATATCCTATAGGTCTGTTATGCCTTTTAATATTTCTAGAAGTCTGGTTAGAATTACATACATTTTCTTTGGTTCTACAGTCTCCTTTTCTCTGCTGTGTTCTTGGGCATATGAACAATAGTTTCAATATCAGTACCACCTGATTTTTTTTCTAATTATGTGATTTCCTTTCTTTTTCTTTTTTCTTTTGTGTAACTGTAGTCACCTGATGTTTTCTCTCCTACATTTGTAATGCCGTGCATTTTTAAGTACCTGAGGTTTGTTGTTTTTCTCACTCCTTGTAATTTTATTTATTTATGGTCCATGTACTCTAATGTAATTATCAATCCTACTTTCCTTATTTTGTTTCAAGACAAAATTGTATGGAAAAAAAACTTGAAAGAACTCTTTCAAATTTTGTTGGTAAAACTGGAGTTTGTTTAAAAAATATTGGTGCCACGAGCCGCTCATTTTATGTTTATTAGTGTACACAGTGCTTGCAGTGTGTCTGTTTTGTTCTACAATTCAGAATTCAGAACTGGGCAATTTCTATTGAGACTACACACAGACACGCGCACGCGCATGCGCACACACACTAACCTGCATATTCTCACTAAGCTGCCTAGCTGTTTACCGAATACCATTTACGCATACCTGCTTTTGTGCCCTTCTGAACATTCTTCTTTACAAGATTATTCTCCTTAGATGCTGGGCTATTATTATCTCTGGTCCTTGATTTTAGGATAAAAACACTTCCGCTCTTTTTTTTTAAAGAGTTTTTATTTTTAGGCTTGATAAATATTTTCACATTGAGATTCCTCTGTTCTCAGGAAGACTAGAGGAATCTCCCTACAAAACACAACAGCTCTACCTGCCTAGAAAACTCTGTCAGTAATGTTCTGTCCCAACTTCCCAGAAATCTTCTGAGGATCTCATTAAACATAACTAAATTCTGACTTTTATTTCTGTGTTCTAATGACTGAAAACATTTTCAGAAAGATGGCTTGGAAGTTAGGACTGGATAATAATATTTGACTCTTCATTTTAATAATCACAATCTTTAACTGGATGTTGACCAGTATTAAAAGAAAGCAAATAATGGATACTGTTTGTGATTCAAATGGGAGGGCTGCTGGGATAGGACTTACTGAAAAATGAGAACAGTACTTTAGAAAATTTTATTAAAAAAGTGCTTTCTGGAGAATTATTAATTTAAATAAGATCAATGCTACCCAAGTAAGCTATAAGTGTTACTTAATAATGAAAATACATTTCAAGAAGAAAGGGAATCATTTGTGTAGGTCTTATGATCATTATTATATGAATTGGAGATGAACAGGGAGGTAGAAATGACTATAACCCATTCTTATATCTCATGGGTGGTAAGTAGGTGAACACTGGAGACAAGTAGTCTCATTACAGTACATGCAAATAACAAAAGAAGAGCATTTATGAGTGTTTCTATCTATGAACTTATAGTTTAAGAACTAGACTTCTGAGGTCAGATTTGACTTCAGAACTTATGCAACTTTATCATTTCTATGTTTGAATATGAGATTCTTCAGATTAATAGGAAGATCAAAATCTAGAATAATACATTGGAAAGTAATAATAATATTATACTTCATGCATTTCTTGAACATGAAGATCTGTTCCCCTTCGGCTTTGTTTTGTTTTTCTTTCTATCATATCACTTCAATTGTGTTGCTAGGTTTGATTCCTATCCCCATTTTAGTGTCAGAAATATTCCTAATCCCTACTTAGAACTTTCTTTGTTTGCAAAAGTTTCAGGTACATACAGTAATGTCTATTTCAGGTGCTTTGAATGATATCATTCATAATATATGTTTCTTATCATAGCAATAACCACACTCTTTAATTAATATTGCATGAAATAAAATATTTAAAGAAGGTGGATCAATGAGGTTTAAGAGATACATCAGATGATAGAAAAGAAGAAGGAGATGGGGGAAATAAATGTGAAAACAGGGAAAATAAATGATTCCTGCTTAAATATGTGATAGCTTCTGACTCCATAAATAAAGAAATTCATCTCTTCATCCCCAAAGTTTTCCATGATAAGAAGTATAGTATTTTTTCATCTGACTGTGATATTTTGCTTGTGATCTTAGATTTCCTATCAGTCAGTGAGGAAATCTAAGAACAATTAAATCTCTCTCTAGCTTGAGCACAGAATGCTTATTTTTGCAAACACATTGTTTTTTTTTTTTAATTTTGCAAACTCAGTAACAGACCACATAATTGAGCAACAGTATTCAAGAGTCACTATTACTACAAGAAAACCAAATTCAAGCAACTAAAAGCAAAATATAATTTGTCCCCTGTGGCACTCTAAAATAGCCATATGTCTTTTACCCTTAAGGATAATGTCTTTCATTTCAACAAGCTCAGTATTTTCATTACAATTTTCCATATTCATGTAAAACTAAATGCAGCTATAAACATGATATGGAGACTTGGATGGCCTACAGTATTGCACCCTAGTTAACCTAACATTACTTCCATTCAAAACTATCTCGGAAGCTGAAAATCCACTACAAGCAAGCATTACTTAAATGTGTATTAGTGCTTTCAAGAAACTTAGAGAAAGTCCCAGGGGATAAATATTGAAAAGGAACTGAAACAGCACTATAATGAGATTTTTGCAGCATGGGTTTAAATGACTATTCTTAGACTCCAGAGAATCTTGAGACTCAACAGTTAAATGAAAAGAGAAGAGACAGAAAAAAATTCCATAAAACTATGAGACAGGTTGAAAGTTTTTAAGGAAAAAATAAACCAAGCAAGGATATTCAAGAAAAAAGTGAAACTCGGGTAACTCTAAGTGATGAGGGTAAGCTGAAAATTGAAGCTAACCATGACAGTTAGACAATCTGATGGTTTTGGATATAACAGCGTCTTCTTCTATAACCTACCCAATGTTATCTTCCTTTCTCTTCTTCCACAATATTCCCTAAGCCATAATTGTGGGAGCTGTGATGTTGAGTATACACTGGTGATGGACTCTCCATTATCTGTTCTCTGCCTCATGTTCAGTTGTGGTTTTCAATGCTGTAAAGAAAAGAAGAAGAAGAAGAAGAAGAAGAAGAAGAAGAAGAAGAAGAAGAAGAAGAAGAAGAAGAAGAAGAAGAAGAAGAAGAAGAAGAAGAAGAAGAAGAAAGAAGAAGAAGAAGAAGAAGAAGAAGAAGAAGAAGAAGAAGAAGAAGAAGAAGAAGAAGAAGAAGAAGAAGAAGAAGAAGAAGAAGAAAGAAGAAGAAGAAGAAGAAGAAGAAGAAGAAGAAGAAGAAGAAGAAGAAGAAGAAGAAGAAGAAGAAGAAGAAGAAGAAGAAGAAGAAGAAGAAGAAGAAGAAGAAGAAGAAGAAGAAGAAGAAGAAGAAGACTTCTTTGATTAGGGGTGGAAGAGAACTTTTATTCACTCAATTAGCTCATTGTTTTTCCACAGTCAGTTGACTTTTGTGGTTTGTTGGGGGGGTGGGGGTCATTTGCCAATGGTTGACCATAATTCCTGAGTTGATCAAGTCGTAATCAGAAAATTGTCTTCTATTCATATATCTTTTTTTTCCTATTTTTTTATTAACTTGAATATTTCTTATATACATTTGAGTGTTATTCCCTTTCCCGGTTTCGGCAAACATCCCCTCCCCTCCCCTTCCTTATGGGTGTTCCCTCCCGACCCTCCCCCATTGCCGCCCTCCCGCAACAGTCTAGTTCACTGGGGTTCAGTATCAGCAGGACCCAGGGCTTCCCCTTCCACTGGTGCTCTTACTAGGATATTCATTGCTACCTATGAGGTCAGAGTCCAGGGTCAGTCCATGTATAGTCTTTAGGTAGTGGCTTAGTCCCTGGAAGCTCTGGTGGCTTGGCATTGTTGTACATATAGGGTCTTGAGCCCTTCAAGCTCTTCCAGTTCTTTTCTGATTCCTTCAACGGGGTCCTATTCTCAGTTCAGAGGTTTGCTGCTGACATTCGCCTCTGTATTTGCTGTATTCTGGCTGTGTCTCTCAGGAGCGATCTACACTTCTGCACTTCTTTGCTTCATCCATCTTGTCTAATTGGGTGGCTGTATATATATGGGCCACATGTGGGGCAGGCTCTGAATGGATGTTCCTTCAATCTCTGTTTTAATCTTTGCCTCTCTCTTCCCTGCCAAGGGTATTCTTGTTCCCCTTTTAAAGAAGGAGTGAAGCATTCACATTTTGATCATCCGTCTTGAGTTTCATTTGTTCTAGGCATCTAGGGTAATTCAGGCATTTGGGCTAATAGCCACTTATCAATGAGTGCATACCATGTATGTCTTTCTGTGATTGGGTTAGCTCACTCAGGATGATATTTTCCAGTTCCAACCATTTGCCTACAAATTTCATAAACTCGTTGTTTTTGATAGCTGAGTAATATTCCATTGTGTAGATATACCACATTTTCTGTATCCATTCCTCCGTTGAAGGGCATCTGGGTTCTTTCCAGCTTCTGGCTATTATAAATAAGGCTGCGATGAACATAGTGGAGCACGTGTCTTTTTTATATGTTGGGGCATCTTTTGGGTATATGCCCAAGAGAGGGATAGCTGGATCCTCAGGCAGTTTAATGTCCAATTTTCTGAGGAACCTCCAGACTGATTTCCAGAGTGGTTGTACCAGTCTGCAATCCCACCAACAATGGAGGAGTGTTCCTCTTTCTCCACATCCTCGCCAGCATTTGCTGTCACCTGAGTTTTTGATCTTAGCCATTCTCACTGGTGTGAGGTGAAATCTCAGGGTTGTTTTGATTTGCCTTTCCCTGATGACTAAAGATGTTGAACAATTCTTTAGGTGTTTCTCAGCCATTCGGTATTCCTCAGCTGTGAATTCTTTGTTTAGCTCTGAACCCCATTTTTTAATAGGGTTATTTGTCTCCCTGCGGTCTAACTTTTTGAGTTCTTTGTATATTTTGGATATAAGGCCTCTATCTGTTGTAGGATTGGTAAAGATCTTTTCCCAATCTGTTGGTTGCCGTTTTGTCCTAACCACAGTATTCATATATCTTTTAAGGAGCTGTCTCTGGTTTTCTCTAGCAGTTGCCTCATTTCAGATTCCATACTGTGATTTTGACCTGTTTTGGAATTGCTATTTAAGGGAGGGCAATATGTGTTGATCTAATTTCCATCTTCTAACATAAGAACATCCGATTTTTGCTGCCCAGTCTGTTGAATATGAACCCTTTCTTCTAGTGTACATTTTGGCATTTTAGTCAAGCCACAGATGGCTGTACTGGGCACACTGATATTTAGGATTTTTTTAAAATTTTGCTATATTGATATATGTTCCTTCTTTTTTGCCAATACTATACTGTTTTTATTATTATAGTTCTCTAATATAGCTTTAAATCTGCTCTGGTAATCATTCTAGAGTTGTTTTGGCAAAGGATTTCTTCAGCTATCTGGAGCTATTGCAATTCCATATGAATTTTAAGGACTTTTGGCATGATTCTGTACAGAATTCCTTGTAGCCTTTATCTTGGATTTTTCACTTTCTTAATATACAGTCTATAGTTACAGACTTGAGTATTTGCAATGCTAAATGGCCAGATAAAATAATACTATTTACTATCTGTAAACCTGCAGATAGATGTATTACATACAATTGGTTTGGAGTGAATAAATCTTGTTGTCATGCTGCAACAAAAAGTTTGCCACATTAACACTTCAAAGACAGTTTGTTTGCTGGTTTGTTTTAAAATCAAATATACCATTCACTAATAGTGGTAACTGAGAAGTTTTATCATGTGTGATTCTTAGTATCCTCAAATTGAAGATATTGTATTAGATAATTCATTGGGGGTTTATTCTAGCATGAACATGTATAGAACAAAACATGTGGTTCTCCTATGAAAGTAGTTATTATATCTGTGTTTCTTACAAGGGTCTTATGCTTGTTCCTAAAGTACTGGGTGTTTAATAATGTATTCCTAAATACATAATGCAAATTATTGACATTTAAATTATTCAGGGAAGTTTATAGTGCCAATTAGATTAATACATAACATTAAAAGTTGAATATTCTATAATTAGCTCAATTTAAAACAACAGACTAATCTTAGCAATGTCCTATGCCTCCAGCATCTTCATTATTTACTAAATCATGGTTCTAAATGAAATACACAGAGTTCACGTATTAATATTGGAAGTGATGTTCACAACAGCTTTGGATCAGCCTGAATCACACAGGTTTAATAGACTTAGAAGTAGTACACATAATTAAAGTATTACTTAATAGAGAAAAGGTGGCAAGTGTGAAAAGAGAACCCCTATGCCTTTTAAATCAAATACATATTAAGAAAACAGAAAGCAGAAGCATGTCCCTGCTATGATGTTTCCCTGATTTTTCAAAGAATTCTGTGTGAACTGAAAAGAGAATGTATACAGTTGAAGACAAAGCTGATACAATAATCGACAATGAAACCCAAGTCTCCAGTTAGTTCCTTCAAAGGGACTGAAGTAAACACAGAAACACATGTTAGTGGTGCTTTTTCATTAGCAACTGAAATAATAAATGTCACAATGGAGTTAAACACTCTGTTTTGCAAAGAGAAAATAGGAAAATACTAGACATTATAGATGTATGCTTATAACAAAACACCTTAAAAGAGATTTTTTTAAATCAAAATTAAAAAATGTGATTATGAGAATAAAATGTACTTATATAAACCTAGGAAAGGATAAATAAAACCATAGTGTATAACTTTCTCAAGAATGAGTCATAGTCTAGTAACTACACATTTTCCATCAGTGGAGTTAACAGAACAGAAAAACAAAGGATGAAATGTTGCTTTTATTCAGCAATATAATAGAGAAACACCTTAACACCAAATGAATGCTTGATATAAAAAGCCAATATAAACATATGAAAGCAATCCTGACCAGCTCAACGGCACCTAGAATAGTATCCATCTATTATTGAACAACAAACACAGGAAAGGAACCAGTTGAATACCCAGCTATTGAGGAGAAAATTTCCTAAACACCATTGTTCAGTTGCAGTAGGTGGATACATTTACATTTGTTTGACCCATTTTATTATCGTTGCATAATACCATTTCTTTAGAAATAAACTGCTATTGACATATAATTGTACTGACCAAAACCACGAAAGTAATCCATAACGTGTACCAAACTTCTTACAGCATGAAAGACTTAAAAAACTATTTATAACTGTATGATTATCAGTGTGGCAATAGTGAGTCTTCCAAGTGAAAAATTTCTCTAAATTAATATGACTAGCTAGGCAGCTCCAAGATCTATGTATCATGGTTTACGTCTAATAGGTCAGCTAATTTTATACCTGCACAACAAAAATATTTACTCAAATCATCTATACAAATTATAATTTCATACATTATGCTTTTATTCTTCCGCATACTGGGGAGATAACTACAATCCAAAGGAGCAATCTGACACCATATTTCATTTCTTCTAATGCAAGAAGCAGAAGAACATTGATTCTGATTATTCAGTAGACCAAGTCTCATCACTAATAGGGCTGTGTGGCTGTGTCACTGTAGGAAAGAGCAATAAAATTATTTATTTAAAAATTTAAACCATTCACTAAACAGAGAGGTGTTCACTAACGGAGCCTAAGAAGAAACAACCCCTTGAAATTGGTACACTTTGCTCTGTTGGCTTAGTTTTTAAAATTATTTTTAGACAACTTCTAAACACTGGAGTGAAATTAAAGAAACTAAGGTTAAGAACTAATCAACATGGCATTTTCTCTGTTTAATTGAAACGGAAAGTGCAGTCCTGGTTCAGCAACATTGCTTTGAGCTTCTTTTAAGCTCCTCTGCCTATTTTCTTTCTTTCTTTTTTTTTTTTAGAACTGCTCCCCATTTGGCCGGTGGAGAAGAGTAGTAATGCAAGCCTGGGCTAACAAACAGGAAAGAAATGATGGAAAAGGTACCGCATCTTCACTTCGGATATCCGAATTACATTTTTATTCAAATCAGAACCAAAGTCTTTACGATTCTCAGAAATAAGGTCATTGCAATCTGTCTTCCTGCATTCCTCAAGACTACATAGGTATTTTCTTCCCACTTCATTAGCTTCATAGTAAGGTGTTCTCTTTGTTGTGTGATTATTCATTTCACTATCCAGCAATGTTTTATCTTGATAGATAGGTGCAGCAAAGTGGAGTTTTCAACTTCTCTGGCTTTTCTCTGTGGTTTGTAAAGATTTTTTTTTCTGCTCCTCAAACCGTAATCCCTCTTTCTCCACCAAGGGTGGGGGGATCTGAAGAAGAGATGCATGAAGGTCGTCACTGAAGGGTCATAAACCATTGTGAATAATGTCAGAACTATAATTTAATTAGTGCCCCATCTGTCACTTTCTGTTTGATGAGCACTAAATGTCCAATTATCATTTAATATCTGCTCTAATCAGTTCTGGCAAATTTTGCAGGCACACAAGAGATGACATTAATAGATGAAAGTGAGGCTACTCTTGCCACATTATCAGACAAAAATCTTGAGCAGCACTGACTTACAACAGGAAAGGTAGGCATTTATTCCAATTAGTGGTAATGACATTTTCTATCAGTACTGTTGTGGGTTATCTAAAACAAAGAATTCTCTTTGTTCTTGGGAGATGTAAATGAAACAGACCTGCCTGAGATTCAAGGGAAATTCTTATTTAGGTCCTACGATGTTTGAAATATCACTTTCTATTCAACTATTTTTAATACAATGACTTTTGTTCAGATTTTTGCTGGATGAAGGTATTATGTATAAGTGGTATATAATGGCTCTCTAGGAAGATGATAAGGCCAAGGAGCTAATGAATCAATTTTAAACATTGTCTTCTATGAAGTAGAAACATAATTACGTAAAAGAACAATAACATAGTAGCATTTTAGTAATTCGTATGGCAATGAAATGAGTTTATTTTTCATTACCAATTAATACAGCAGTGTTTTATCTGATTTATACAGCATGGCATATATGTTTTAAAATAAATAGGACTGAACGCTCACCATTCACTGTAAGAAATTACTAAAATTTAATTTGTGTTTATCACCTTGTCTCCCAGCTGCTGGACTTGTAGGCATGGTTCAGTCATATCTAGATTTGTTACACAGGTTTCTATAACACTACTGGAGGAAGTTCAGTAGTCATAAAGTGTAAGGAATCAAGCAATTCCTTTAAACTGTGGCTATAAAGTCAATAGAATTAAATACATTTGAATTCTAAATGTAAATTTAGAATTTGAGTTTGTTGGAATTATGATAGCATTACTTGTTTTCTGCATGAGTGAAAATAAAAGCTCAGACTTAGAGTATATGACTTTCTGTTTATGCATAAAATTGATTATATTTGAAGTATTTGACACATTCTCACATGGCTGATTTATTAGGAAATCTTGAGACTAAGTCCCTATACAACCACACTCAGTTCTATTGCCCAGTGATTAATATTATGCAATAAAAAAGAAAAACAAATAACAGGCTTATTTGCCTAGAACATGAGTAATAATAAAAAACAAATTCTCAAAAAATTTTTTTCATGTATTCTCAAATCTAAATATTTATAATCACTTGATGAATTTAAGTTCATTACTCTTTATTCAGAATCAGATATTATTTTTCCTAATATCTTTTCTCATCAAAAACTAATAAAGCTTTGCGTGTCCTTTATTTTTAATATGAAACTATGGTTAAGAACCAGAAAATAAAAAAAGCTGACCAATGCAGATGTGGATGCTTGGACCCAGCCATCCGATTGAGCTCAGGGACCGTGGTGGGAGAGTTCCAGAAGGACTGGCGGAGCTGAGGGAAATTGCAATCCCATAGGAAGAGCGACGCCAGCTGGCCACAACACACCGCTCTGCAAGGGACTAGACCAGCAACCTAGGGGTGTACAGGGAGGGATCCACGGTTCCAGCGACATAGGTAGCAGAGAAAGGCTTTGTCTGACATCTATGGGAGAGAAGCCCCTTGGTCCTGTGGAGATTTGATGCCCAAGAACAGGGGGATGCTGGAGGGGTAGAGCAGAAGAGTGTGGGTGGGTGGAAAGGGAGGTTATGGGATGGGGGCTTGGGGAAGGGTAACCAGGAAGTGGGATATCATTTGAAATGTAAACAAATAGAATGATTAACTGAAAAAAGAAAGATAAAAACAGAAAATATGTAGTATGATGTCAATTTTGTTTCTAAATGATATGCCCTAAATCTTTACCAAAATTTTCCATTCCTACAAAAGTACTTGTAATGAATTGAACTTCGTATGCTTGGTAGCTGAGACTAAGAGGAAGAAGTATTTTGACATCCTTCTCCAGTGTTCATGGCTCTCCATATGAGACAAAACATTGGCAGTACAGTCAGTGCATTATTTCTTTTATTTTTTTTAAGTTTTTTTTTTTAACTTGAATATTTCTTATATACATTTAAAGTGTTATTCCTTTCCGGTTTCGGGCAAACATCCCCTCCCCTCCCTTCCTTATGGGTGTTCCCCTCCCGACCCTCCCCCATTGCTGCCCTCCCCCAACAGTCTAGTTCACTGGGGGTTCAGTCTTAGCAGGACCCAGGGCTTCCCTTCCACTGGTGCTCTTACCAGGATATTCATTGCTACCTATGAGGTCAGAGTCCAGGGTCAGTCCATGTATAGTCTTTAGGTAGTGGCTTAGTCCCTGGAAGCTCTGGTTGCTTGGCATTGTTGTACATATAGGGTCTTGAGCATTATTTCTTATGTGGAATTTCTAACTGTCCTAAGATAATTCCCTAAAAGTTTGAACCTGAGATCTGTCTAATTGCGAGTTGATTCCAGCAATGTTTTAAGTCCATTGTTTTCCTATTTGTCTACTAATTATTCACTCTTCCAAAGACATGGTTTACTTCAAAAGCTACAGAGAACAGACTGTTGCCACAGAGAAGGTGAAGGAACTTACTACTTCTGCCAGGTGTCAGGCTGAGCACTTCTTAGGCACAGCTCTTAACGCATCCTTTCACCGACGACTTTTAAAACTATGTCGGGCTCATAACCCAGGACTTTAATTGCCAGATTTTGAAACACAAGCCAAGAGACCACAACTCACTGGGAAAGGGAATTCTTAGGAAAATAAAACAGCAAATCCAAGCAGCAAATTTAAGCCCCAAAGTAATCTTTCCCCACAGGAACAGTTCACTATATGAGCTATTTTCTAGGAGATGGAATATTATTGATCCAAAATGCCACCTTTACATTGCATGCCTCAAAGAGCAGCCTCAATTTCAAAGAATAGTGCAAGGTTCGATGAAAAATGTTTCTAGACATTTAACCCTATGTTATGAAATAGGATCTGTTTGCAACCAAGGAGCTTATTAAGGTAGCACAGTGGTGCTTGTGTCCCTTAGCTAAATACTCATTCTTGAATATCTTCAAATACACTGGGGGGTAGGAGGAGAGTTTCCTAACCTCAAATAAGCTTTACGTTCCATGTCCATTAGAGACACACGCTGTGCCCCTCCAGAGGATCTCTACTCAGCCAGAGACAGCCAACAGAAACTAGATATACACAAATTAAAATTTCCATTTCTCTACTAGGTCAACACTAGCCCTTAGTACTAGTATGTGGTAGAAACTTTTCAACATTAAGATGCTCAAATCTTCATATATTGTATATGAGCAAACAAATTCAGCTTTGTGCCACTGAGCTCTCACACCCAGGAAGTGACTGCATTCCTTGTTCTGCTCACTCACAGTAAGTTTCAAAGACTGTAGTGACATGGGCAGAAGGTGCTCGGTACCACATTATAGCCTCTTCACCTTACCCAAAGCAGTAAGTCATCTCCCAAGCAAGAGGCATTCAGCCCAACTCTCTCTAGGTTACTGCATACTAGGAATAACTCATTAAACTACATTTAAACCAGAAACCAAACAGAGTAGACAAAGTGTCAAGAGAGGGCATTTCTCAATTTTCTAAAGTTCTGTGAACTTTAATTAAGACGGTTGAAAATCTATACCATCTGTAAATTCATTCTTTTTATTTAATGACTTGGACTTTGTGTGATCACTCATTTGCAGAAGAATTTTCCTAGGGGAAATGAAAGTGGGAGCACCCTTATGAAACTCCTTCCCCAAATTCTCTGCTGAAAGCTTGAGCTTTTGGCCTCTCAGAGAAAACAAATGTTATGCAAATAAAAACTATTGACATTCTCACACAGCAGAGAGTATACTCTCATACATTGCATCCCAACGAAAACTTGGACCTTAAATATCGATACTATAATTTTATTCTGATATTATCTACAGTCACCAAAAAGTTGTCACGATAGTTCTGCAAAGAAACTACTTCAGCTAGTGTCTACAAATGAAACCCACTTCAGAATAACAAATATTGACGAATACAATTATGATTCTCCCATGGTGGGGATAAAAATAAACTCTACAAAGGTCACAGAGGTGTCACTTAACATACTTCTTCCCCTTTCTACGTAAGAGAGAATGCTCACTTTACTATCTCCTGGATATCTTGGTGATACCTTGAATTTGATTCCTTGTTCAAAGTCTCCATTCCAACAATCTGAATTTGTACACTGTAAACTTTCACATCTCCAAGCTTCACTGACTAATCAAGTTTCAACACTTATTGCCATTGCCAACTTCTGCAGAAAGGCAGAGGTAATTTGACCCGTTCTCAGAAAGAATTATCAAGACAGTCAAACACAGAAAATTTGCTGGAACAAGTACAGTAAATAATATTGCTTCATTAAAATTCAAGCTGGTGCTTCGAAAGCAGATGGGTTAGCAGAAATATCTACACAGCTCATGAAAGAAAATAGCTTATTTGCATTAAGAAAAAGGCTAGAGTTGGGACCACATTCTGAAAAAAAAAACATAGTTTGATGAAATCATGAAAACTTACCTTAAAGGAGCACAACCTTATTTCCTTCCGTAGAAATTTTGAGTTTTGAGTTGAATATAATTTTACCATGGAATTATATTTTCTTGTAAGAAGTAGGAAATGATTTTTAAAGATCACATTATTTTTTAAATAATAAAATGTTTTATTAATCATATGCTAATTCCATATAATATGATCAACCTCTTCTCCCAGATTCATCATGTCCTCCCTTTCCTTTGTTTGCTTTTTTCCTACATTGTTGGTTGGCTTTCTGGTGGTGGTGGTGGTGGTGGTCACGATAGTGATAAAGCAGGGACTATTCCTCAGCAGAAATTTAGAGCCCCTGGCTCTTACAATCTTTCTGCCTTCCTCTGGTCTGCCTGAACCTGTGTTCCCTGAACCTTATTGTGTTTAATTGTAAACAGTGTTTTATGGTGAGTGCTTATTCAGTGGACTTCTATTTTGTTCCCAGAGCCCACATAGCAGCTCAAAGTCAGCTAAAATTCAGTTTGAGTTTCAGGAATCCAATGTCCTGTTCTGGACTTTATGAGACCCAATTTCAGGCATAGTGCATCCACATACATACAAGCAAGACAGAAACAAACAAGATTTAGACAAACAAGAAAGATGCCTCAGTATAATTTTTACAGAATTTATTTCAAACATACATGGAAATATTTGTACTAACGCCTCTCAATATAGTATGTAAACACATGGTCCTATGGTTAAGTTTCACCTCTGACAGTTTACAGATTTCTTAATAATTGTCACCTAGTGACTGTGCTAGATACCACTCTTGGGCAATTAGGTTCACACATACCTAGTCCTCGGCTTCATGAAACTTATAGTTCATCCTGAACTAGCCCATTATTTTAAAAATCTCTCTGTGAAATTCTGTTTTAAAACAAAGCACATCTAAAATAAAAGATTTGATACCAGTAAAAGAAAAATATTGTAGAAAATAGTGCTTTTCGAAAACCATCATACTCTATACAAATAAAAACATTGTCTTTACCCTTCATAGTTAATAAAATTATTTCTCATTTGATAAGGGAATAGACTCACTTGGTTTGTCCTTGCATAATTTTATTCTGCCATAAAGACATTGCACACTTTTATTTTGCACTAAGAACAAATAATTTTATATTCAAGCATGAACGATATAGATTATTTTAAATATAAAAATGGGTATTAAAAACAAAAAATTAATTTGCATTAGAAATGACATGATCAATTTTATATCTTGTAATAAAATTTCATAGCTATATATGATGGGACAAAAAACTAGGCTCTGCTCTTGCTAGTCTGAATCTCAAGGATAAAAGGCCACAGTCATCCCTGGCTAAACTATCTAGGTGATACAAGTCATAGCTACATATAAGACCTTGTTGTAAAAGACAAAAATAACAATGACATAAATGTGGACCTATCTTCTCTGAAAGACTGCAAAAGGTCTGAGATCTTAGTGTAGTGAAAAGGATACCCACAATCAACATACTTATTAATAACAGATGCCAGTCTCATCCTTTTAGGAAGAATGGCAGTGATGATACAGCACATACATATTAAGGGAACTATTTTTAGTCTAGGAACCTGTAATTTTTTTTGTCACAGCTAAAGTGTGGATCTGTTCTTGTATCTCTCCAAGAGAAACTGCGCTTACCATTTGAAACCAACTCAGTGGGGTTTTAAACAATTTTTCCTTTTTTTACTTTTTTTTATTGATAGTCCAAAAATAAAGGAAAATGAGAAACAAAATGAAGTTTGTATCTCCAACACTGGAATGTTCTCTATTTTCCTAATCTAACATTGTGTGAAACTAGACTTACTCGTGGCCTGTGAATTCATTACTTGCTCAGCAGTCATTGCTGTCATTAACAGAACAATAAAGATATGAGATGGTGTTTGCTTCCTTTTATTGAATTAGTATGCCTCTGCTTTCCTTTCTATTTATAGTGGTGTGATACCATCCAGCAGCGCACTATATGCTTCCACTTCCATTCCTTGTAAAGAACACTTGCCACCATTTGAACTCTGATGGCTGCAAAGGTCAAGTGCATCAAGATTTTCAAATTACTGATACGTTAATATTGTATAGGCAAAAGTATCCCACAGAGTTTAGAAGAGCCTATTCACACTGTCAATTATCTTATCGACAGTGTCTCACTCTTCTCAATGGACATCAACCTACTAGAAATAGGTGTGGAGATGCACGTACTTGTAAAATATTTGTATATCTACAAATTATCAGAAAAGGATCAAGACTATCAAGGAATAATATTAATTGCATACAAGTACATTAGTATTCATTCTTACATATAGATTGACAGAAACAGAGGGTCCATAACAAAAATATGACATGAACTCTTATTTGTGTGCTTATATAAAAGAGTTTCATCTTCGTCAGTATCCAATTTACTTTGAGGTATGTTTAAGCCAATGTAATGAGATATATTTGCATGTGGAAAAGGTTCCTTCTCCTGAAAATTGTTTTAAGAAAAAGTAGTATAATTGTTCTGATGGCTTCTCCATTCCATGCATGCCTTTTAATTAAACATATATATTCAAGTACATTAAAAATTTAAAGATATAAAATTTGCATTTCAATAAAATACCTTAAATCCGTGCTACTCCAGAGTCAAGAAACAAAAGAACTCACCCAATATATCATTATAATAGGAATTTTCCCATGGGAAGAAGTATAATAAAGATAAGAACAATTAGAATTAATTGAGTTACTGAGCAATGAAAGCAAATACAGCACTATCTGAACAAAAACACAAAAGAAAAGCAATGTATCCTCCTGAGAGGCAACCTTGCTATCCAGAAGCATAAGACTTAGTTCAATGCCCATACATTTGTAACACATGGGAAGGAAAGAAAACAACATTTTGATAGATTAAATGAATTTTGAAGTCATTAAGATGAATCTTAATCTCTCTGAAAGTTACCTTGATGCTATCAGTGCCATTTCAGAAGAACACAATGCTAAACAATGATGTTGGAATAATCACCGAGTACATTTATTATGTTATTCATCTACATATGCCTACACATCATACCACATAAGGTTTTCAAAGAAGAAAATGCTGTTATGGCTAGAAATTTTGAGAGCCCCAAATCGAAAACTTATTTTCTTAAGTTTTACAAATGATTCACAAAACTTAGTCACTCCTAATGCTTTTTAAAGTAGTTTCATTTCTGACAGTATGGATAATCTTTAAGAAGATGATTTTTCAGGAGTGAAAAATAAATGACCACTCCATGTGTGGCCCGAGTCAGGACATTTGATTCATTCTCTCTTAGTACCAAAGAACAGACAGGGGAATTACTCTGGGATCAAGCGGATGGCTAGAAGTCCAAACTTCTCTGAATTGAGCCAACTGAAGGAGTTATGAACACATAGAAGTTCTGAGCACCTACATAAAACCCCAAAGAGAGCAAGAAAGGGAGAGAGAGGGGAGAAAGGTAGGGATGATATGATGGAGGGATGGAGATGTTTAGGAAATTAAAATTGTAAAGAATGACTTGAATTACTTTAGGAGCAGCAGTAGTAGAGAAATAAGAGAGGTTCTGAGTTTAATGTGACCATAGTGCATTCTATACAAATGGGACCACACTGAAAAATAGATGGGCTAAAAATAAAAATGAAAGAACTTGAAGAAAGAACTGCATCTTGGTGGGAAGAGAAAAGCAATTATCATGCATGGGAGGAGAAGAGAGATTATAATGGGGTGAATATAACCAAAATACATTATAATTCATGTATGAAATTTCATAATGAACCCCATTTTATGTATAACTAATAAACGCTAATAAACATGTTTAGGGATTATGACTACTATCCAAGTACCAAAAAACATAAGGAGTAAAAATATTATGAGGTCAGATGAACACTTTCTTTGTTGATATTACATCATATATTAAATGACTGCTAGTAACTTTCACTATTTGCTTTTCTAGAAATATTAAATTTGTTGGAGTGTTAATGTATATTAGTCTGAATGAAAGTTTTGTATTTTAGGAAAGAAATATGTAGTAGAGCTTTGGTTTGTGGGAGAGACTTCCTTAAAAGACTTGACACACAGCTATTCTATTCAACTCCCTCCCATAAAAGGAGCCTATCAAAGAGCAATTATGTATACTACTAAAGAACTTGCAAACTTATGTGTTTGATCTGCAGGAATATGTGGGCAGTTCTGCTGGTCTGTTTCCTCTTAGGCAGTTTACCTGGTCTATGTCCCTTTCAGGTGGACGGGGTTGCTCTTGACTCTTTAGTGAGTTATTCTCAGCAATCTTCACTATTAACAAGTTGTAATAAAAGAAAGACTATAAATCTGGTCAACTTCAGGGACATCTTGAAGCTATTTTGATTAGTTTAACTCCTATCTTAGTGAGTTTCCTTGCATTATTTACCTATTTAGAACATCCTGTTGTTTCACTTTTCTGTAAACATCTGGTCTTAAGAATTTCCCCATCAAAATGAGACGTTTTGACCTCTAAGCAAACTGTTAACCAACAACAAAATTAAAATGGGTTTGTTAAAATTAGAAGTGATTTTTAAATTAAAAGTGTATATTCTCATATAATATACATGTATAATACATATATGACATATAAAATTTTGCTATATATGCTATATAAAATTTTTAAAAGGTGTAATTAATTAATAAAGGTATACAAAGTTAAGTTTTCTAGAACACAGAATTAAAGAAAAATTAAAATTGGTAAATTATAAGTGACAGAATAATTATTTTCAGTGTTGATTGAATAACTGGCAAAGTTATAATTCTATTTTTAAATATATCTATAAATTTAAATATATTTATAAATTTAAATATATTTATAAATATAAATATATCTATATTTAAATATATGTATTCATATATATTTCTAATACTAACCTGCTGCTATTTTGTAGTTACTGTATATAGTATTCACTCAAAGGTTTCACAATGCTATTGATCTGGGGTAAACACAAGAAGGAGTAAAATAGAAGACAAAGTGATGAATCAGGGAATAATTTGACAGAATGAGTCAAAGATAGGACACATCCAACTCATAGGAGAAGAACATAAGAAAGAGAAGCTACTTGAAAGCACCGAGAGAGAGAGAAAGGTGGTATGTGGTGATGGCAGGTAGGGTGGGTGTATGACAGTTTTACAGACACAGGTAAGACAGAAGAACAAGATAGACAGAAGTAAAGACAGACTGAGCCAGAGAATGAGAAGGAGCCAGAATATTGAAGCATATTATCAAAGTTAGTATGAGGCCAGACAGAGCAATTCAGTCAGACATCTGATTGATCCAGTTTGAATCAATCAGCTTGGAAGATTAGATTTTTACAGAGCCTAAAAACCTCCAGGTCTAGACCTAGGAATAGCTAGAACAAAGAAGGAAATGCTCTGGGCTCAGCTGTGAATGAACGGCTTGGGTATGGCTCTTATCTCATACCATCATCTGAGGAAACAGAAAGCAACATTTACACAAGCCTGCTCTACACAGCAAGTCCATGAAAAGCCAAGCTTAGACAGTGAAGGAAAACACCCATAACAGAAAGCTGGTGAAAATGTAATTTAACAAGGGGGCATTGTTCAGCCCTGTAAGCATCAGAACTTGGCAGTTTTGGCCATGCAGTTCTGCCTTTAGAGTTAAACATAGAAGAAAAGTGTTATGTGCTCTCCCTCCATGATTAAGAAAAGTCATTGAGGTCAGGCATGTGGCAGGGGTGTCCCTGCAAGGAGGTCCAGAGTGGCTATCATGTGAAGCTGTTAAGGAGAAGCCTGGATTGCTACAAGAGCTTAGAGGTATCAGAGCCATGGGATACCTACAACAAGTATAAGCTGATAACAGGGAGTGGTTCCAGCCCAAGAGAAAAGTGTATGTCATGGTCAACAAAGCTGAGAGGAGCAGGAGATCTGATGAATGCTTTTACATCAGATGTGGGGAGAGAGGGTTTGGAGTTTGCCCAGCTAATTTTTAGTCTCACTTTAGTCCAGTATTTCTCATTATGTTCCCTTACCTACGTTTTGGAATAATAATTTCTTACCTATATAATGGAATGTCCTGGACCATTATCTGTTAGACATGTGTGATCTGCTTATTTGCTTTGATTTTATAGAGGATTACAGTTCAGGAATTACGTGAATATCTGAAGAAATTTTGAACTTTTAAACATTGTTCATACGTGATAGACTATGGAAACTTTTGAAGTTGGACTAAGTACATTTTGTATTATGTTATGCCTACAAGCTTATGGGGCCAGGGAGTGAAATTGGTGATTTGAATAAATAAAGCCCTAACAGACTCATGTGTTTGGAAGTATGGTCCATTGGGAGTAGCACTACTAGGAGGTACAGCCTGGTTAGAAGGAATTGGGTCACTGTGAGGGCTGGTTTTAAGGTCTCTTATGCTCAATCTATGTCCGTTGACATTGTCTTCTTCTGCTGCCTTTGAGTCAAGATGTAAAACTTTCGGCTCCATTTCCAGTACCATGTCTGCCTGATATTGCCATGCTTCCAGCTATGACATTAATGGATTAAACTTCAGAAACAGTAAGACAACCCCAAATTAAATGTTTTCTTTATAACAGTTGCTGTGGCCTGACATACAAATGCAGATATTCACAGTCAACCATCAGACTGAGCACGAGGACCCAAAGAAAGAGCTAAGCGAAGGACTAAAGGAGCTGAAGTGGATTGCAACCCAATAGAAAGAACAATATCAACTACATGGACCCATCAAAGCTCTCAGAGACTAAAACACCAAACAAAGATCATACACAGAGGGATCCATGGCTCCAGCTACATATGTAGCAGAGGGTGGCCTTATCTAGCATCAGTAGGAGGGGAAGTTCTTGGTCCTTTGTAGATTTGATGCCCCAATGTAGGGGGATGCTGGAGTGGTGAAGTGGTAGTCGGTAAATGGGTCGACGAGCACCCTCACAGAGGCAAAGGGGAGGGGGCATGGGATGGGAGATGTGCAAAGGGGAAACTGGTATGCGGGATATAATTTGAAAAATAAATGAATATAATGATTAATAAAAATAGAGTTGCTGTGGTTTTCTTTTCACAGCAATAAATTCCCAAGAGAGTTGGTGGTTACATTTCTTCTTTGGTTGTATGCAGAGTACCATTTGTACCAAAGACACTAGAATGTAAAGGTAAAGGCTCTCTGTATCAGCTTAATTTTTCCATATTTATAGAATTGTATAGGTGTTGTCTTCAACAACAGGGCTTTGATGTCAGTTTAAGAATAGTAACCTATAGTCTAGACAAAAGTCTGGGGTATTTGGAGGTTTCTATGGAAACAATACAGACAACAAATGAATTAGAGTAACTCAATAACAAATAACTAATAGTTATAACAATAACAAAATTATTGTTATTATAAAAGTATATAATTATAAAATTACTAAATTATGAAAGTATTGTTTATACTTATTGAAATATAATTATATAGTAATTATAATTATATATTAAAATATTTAATTATAATTATACAATTATAGAAATAACAATTATAGAAATAACAAAACAATAACTAGTGTGTAGATGTGTGTGTGTGTGTGTGTGTGCGCGCGCGCACGCGCACGTCTTATGCAAACTCTTCATATAAGGGGAAAATGCAGCCACATTCTTCACCAAAATATCCTAAGAATGATCTCTAGGTAACATGCTAAAATTCTTCTCCTCTGAATGTTCATGAGACAGAACCCCACACTTCCAATCACACTCAGTACCACTGTCTTCCATGTTGTTGCTAAAATGGCCAGTTAATTTCTGCTTAAGGCATTCCATTGCTTTCCTAATCTAATATCCTCAAATCCACATTCCTCTAAACAGTATCATGGTGAGGCCTATCACGGCAATACCACAGTTCCTGGTATCAACTTCTATCTTAGAGTTTTATTGCTGTAAAGAGACAACATGAGCACAGAAACTCTTATAAAGGAATACATTTAATTTGGTGCTGACTTTTAGGTTAATGGTTTAGTCCATTATTGTCATGGCAGAAGCATGGCCGTGTACAGGCAGACTTGGTGCTGGAGAAGGAGCTAAGAGTGCTATATCTTGATCTGAAGGCAGCAGAAAGAGTCTAGACGTAGCTTGAGAATAGGAGAATGTAACCACTACCCCAGAGTTACACACTTGTTTTAACAAAGTCACACCTAATCCAGCAAGGTCATGCCTCCTAATAGTGCCCTTTCATATGGCCAAGCATTCAAACACAAGAGTCTGTGGGCACCGTACCTATTCAAATCATCACACCAACCCAGTCATAAAGCCTTTGCTCAACAATATTGTCCTGACTTAGACATGCCAGTGCAGTGGTGCTACAGAGCTTGTGGAATAACCAACCGATACCTCATTGACTGAAGGCTCATGCCACAGGATGCAACCCATCCTCAATACTGCTTCGATGGCCAAAAACCTAATATTAGATAACCCACAAACTTAGGGTGAAACAAAATATTAATTCAATTTTTTTAAAGCAGCAGTAAATTGACACCTAATAACATGCTGCTATACTCATAGATCAATGTCTTTCTGGCCGTCATCAGAGAAGCTTTGTCCTGCAGTAGCTAGGGACAAAAGTAGAGATCCATAGCCAGATATGTAGATAAGAAAGAATGACTTTGAAACATTCAACTCTGCCAAAGTCCTGCTCTGAGCTCAGGGAACCCTGCAGAAGGTAGACGTGAAGGTTGAAACAGTATCATTTGAGCACAAATCATGGCTCTCATTTTGTTTTAATGGGAGTTTTGCATATCAATATGTTTCTTGGGACTTTTCCTTTGCTCTTTTCATTTGCTTGGTTTGTTTTGTCCTATTCAATTGTATTACTTTTGTTTTGTCTTATTATATGTTACTTTACTATCATCCCTGAGATATTGGCTTATTTTGTAATGAGAGACAGAACGGGGTTGTATCTAGGTGGGAGGGGAGGTAGGGAGGAACTAGGTGGAGTAGAAGGAAGGGAAACTGTAATTAGGTTATGTTACGTAAGAACAAATCGTATGTTCAATAGAAGAAAAAAGAATAACCTCTCCCAAAAGGGCATAATATAAATAAAAATTCTAAAGAAGCATGTCAATTATAGGATGTTACAATGATAATCTGTGAATTTATCATAGTTTTTTTACCTTTTAATTGTTCTTCAATTATTTAATTTACAAATAACTTCCTTGTTACTGATTTAATAATTGCAAAGTATTTTTATCATTAAGGTTTTGGGGCAAACCAGGTAATAGAAGTCACACAGAATGTCAAAGAAATAAAGAGGCTTTAATTATTTTCTAAAACACTAGTACTGTAAAACATCCTCAAAGATAGCAAATTGTCTAATAATGACTCACAACAACTCAAAGGCAGGAAGCATAGAGAAACAGACCCAAGGTTTCAGAAATGAGTACTCGAAAGGAAGCAGGGGACGGAAGTAAGAATGATTCCATAGGCACATACATTTGAATGCTCAGGGAGGAGCACTATTTGTTGGAAGAGCTGTGGACTTGTTGGAGGAGGTGTGTCACTGGGAATGGATTAGGGCATTTCAAATGCTCAAGCCATGTCCAATGCCTTACTCTTCCTGTTGCCTTGGATCCAGATTTATAACTCTCAGCTTCTTTTCCAGCACCATATCTACCTGTATGCTGTCATTCTCCTGCCATGATGATAATGGACTAAGCCTCTGAAACTGTAAGTCAGTCTCGATTTGCATTCTCTACTCTGCAAGAAGTGCTGTGGTCAGAGTATCTCTTCACAGCAATAGAACACTGGCCAGGACACTCTTTAACAAGTGATTTTGGGAGAAATTGTTATATACATGTATAAAAATTAGAATAAGGTATATCTCCCACTAGGCCAGAACCTAAAGGTAATATACAGAACTTTTAAATGTGTAGATGAAACATGAACAAAGTACTTCAACTAATAACTAAAACTATAGACATTCTGAATAGAACTTTCACTGTACAGAAAAATAAATAAATAAATAAATAGAAATGAAAATAAAAACGTTCACAGCAAAGGAACAGAAGAGGGAGGAAAGAGTATACAGAATGAGCTAAATATAATCTTTATAAATTACACATTAAGCAAGGAGTTAAGATCTGCAAAAGATCAAGAACTATAAAAGTTATACATCGAATACATCAAATTAATAAATGGTGTAATATCTTTAATGTAAAGTTCTCAACTGAAGAAAGATAGGTGTATACTAAATAGTTGTCTACAAGTGACTGATCTTGGATATCAGAAAAATTCAAATTCAAAATGCTTTGAGATTCCATCTCACCTCAATCTGAATGTCAATCCTGAAAGTTACAGAAGGCAAAATATGCAGGTGAATACATGGGGAAGAGAAGTCCTGTCAATGCCTGTGAGAATATTAACTAAATCAGCCACTATAGAGGTCAGTGTAGTTGTCCTCAAAAATCCTCAAAATAAAAGAAGCATAATACTCAGCTCTGTCAATTCTGTGTGCATATCCCAAGGCTTCTGTGTCAGCATTCCTGAGACTTCCACATCCATGGTACTCACAGTGTCTATGAAATTGAACCAACATAAGCTTCTATCATCAGATAAGTGGACAAAGAAAATATGAGACATAAATACCATTGAATTCTAAAAAATTATAAAAATTATGAAAATCATGATATTTGCAGAAAAATATAGATGCAATTATAGACCATTATGCTAAACAAAATGCGTCAGACTCAGCAAAACAAGTAGCATATAGTTTGTCATATTCATATTATAGATTGTGAATGTCTGTCTGTGTGTCTGTGTGTCTGTTAAATGTCCAAAGTAGACTATGAGGAAAAAGAGCAAAGTATCAGTGAAGGAAGCAAAGAGGAATGATGAAAAGAAAATAACTGGAAAATGAAGAAGGGTCTACCAAGAATAGGAAAGGTATCAATAAGAATAAAGAAAAATGTCTATAGGGAAGAACAGTAGGGGAAAAGGGATAGAGGACCAAAATACAATCACAAAATTATATCACTTTGTCACTATTGGAAATGCGAAAATTATATCACTTTGTCACTATTGGAAATGCACTGGAAAGCTGTGTGACTATTTCCAACAATGTTAACCCAAACCTGCTCTATAACATAGTTACCACATTCTAGGTTACTTATCCCAGGAAATGAAAGCTAATAATGATATGAAATTTTATTCATAAATCCCCATAGAACATTTGTTTGTAAGATTGAACCACTGAAAACCATTTGGGTTTGGAAGGGTTACAGAAGAAGTGGTATGTATGTCCATGCCACGGGATACAACTGAGAATATAAAAATGTTACTGTGCAAAATTAGCTGGGAAATTTCCACAGTGTTTTGCTGAGTAAGGTAATTTGACATATATATGACAATAGATAGTGCCTACTAAGATTAAAAGCAACTGCAATAATTGGGGGAAATGTGATCTTAGGGTGTACATGGAAGGGTTTGGAGGGAAGATTAGGAAGGGAAAATGGTGTGTTTTATTAGAATGTCAAAATAGTTTATGAAATATAATATAAATACAGTTGTGATGATGGACATAGTTCATCTGAGAATGAATGGCCATGTTGAGGATTGATATGGAATTCCACAGGCTTACAAGGTGCGATCATTATTTCATTGGTAGAAATTGAGTAAAGGATTTAAAGACTCTTTAGAATATTCACTGCAACTTGATGTGAATCTTGAATTATCCACAATTAAAGAGTATAATTAGCACAGTAGTGTTTGTTTACCCATCTAGTTTCCTGTTATATAGTATGAGCATTAAATAGAAATACTTATCCTCTCTTGCAGTCCTCTTGATCTCTATGAACTTGTTGAGATTTCTGCATTCTCCTTTTCTGTTTGCAACACAGATGCTAAGAAAGGTCCTGCCTCAGAGCCGGTTGTGGAGAGGAGGCATGCAATCCATCTAACTCATGTCCTTTACCTTCTGACAGAAAATACTTATCCCTCTTTATACTAATTTACAGATTCAATTCCCTGTCTGGATGCTGAGCCTGGCTGGATTCCCAGAGTTGTCTCTTTCATTTTAATAACAAACATATTTTTTCAAACATCTCAGAGGGATTAGATCAAAAGTTTTACATCTCTTGGTCAAAGTATACAGCACATTTCTGTTTCTTGGTTTTAGAAAATAATGTCATGGATTTTTGTGTATAGTTATGTATTCTGAATTAGGAAGTGTTCGCATGCACTATAAGCAAGGTTTAAAAGGAATAAAGAAAAGGTATATCACACTTTGCACAGCAATATTGTGGTAGAGATATGTGATAGCTGGGCTCTACTTCTGAATTCTCAATTCTTTCACACTCAGAATTTACTCTGGTCACAAGAAATTGAGATGAATATATGTGGTTGATCTCAGGGCCCATAGCCCAAGAAGCCTTGGATCCATTTTGTCTCTTATGTTGTTGATCTCTCAGTTCCTTCAGGTAATTGTGAATAGAAACCAGGATAATCTCCCATGAAACATGCAATTGTGTGTCAAGTTACCTGTCTTTATTTATTTTATCAACACTATTGACATAAAGGAAATGTATTTAGCTGGATTCTTATTTATCTTTAGTATAAATTAATATAGATTTTGAAAGTTTCATAAAATTCTGAATTAGCATAGTAATATAGCTATCAAATTCTTCAAGACATAGCTAAAGGAATGAGCACAAATCAATTGCTTATTCTTTTTCATGGGTTTCTCACAAACATCAGTTCAGTTGCCTCTAAGGACACTGTCCTTTCTAACATAATGTTTAGTAGCCCTTGCTGAGAGTATGGGAATTTCCAGAGATTGAAACAGAGAGAAATTTTGGTGCAGAAAGCAATCTACCACAAATGATAGACCTTGGTCAGAGTAGGGGGACACGCAAAACATAGGTAGCCTAGAGTAAACTAAAAAAACACATGGACAAGGAAAGAAGGGGAGAGGCCAATAGAAATGCAATGTTTGTCAGAGCCAGAATGGGATGATAGAGTCATAGAAGAAAGAGCGGCAGATGACATATGATTGACTGCATCCAAACTTTTACATGTGGTACTCACTGACTTGCACTATTCACTTGTCTCTAGCTTTCATACTGGTAAATTGACCCTTGACTTTAATTGTCTACAGATTAGTTACACTTTTTCATTGTAAAGTTTTGTATATTTTCTAATTATGAAAATCTTTGAGATTTTCCCACATATTACAATTTTTTATTATTCTGTATGATCTTCATAATTACATTTTTGACCAAGCCTTCTCATAGCCTTTCTGGATGATTCTATTCCATCTACATGAGACTACAGATATCTATGATCATACATCTTGTTCTAAATCTTCCCTACAGTTCTCGTAACATTGACTCAGGGAGCAGAAGTGTCAAATTTATAAGTTCCTTTAAGTACAGACACTTGACTTCAGTCACATCCTGTTCTCCCCTAGGCAGGGCCTAATATCATTCATCAGACATGAAATTCTGGTACTTTTCATGTTCAAGAATAATTTATTCCAATGAGAATATTATTTTAATAGCACTGTCCCAGATACAGAGTCGTACAATGACCTCATGACTTCCTTTTCTTTGTGTTAAAAATATAAATAATATCCTTCCCATAAATATGGGTGAACCTGTGGCAGACTTCTATGGATATAATAGAACAAAGACAAAGGGGATTTTCAGATGTAATTAGAGATTTAGGTCAATCAAATGGAAGATTATCCTGGATAGATCTAATTTGATCAAGTGCCATCTTTTAAAGAAGGGCACTCTTTGAAGTTAAAGATTCTTTTTAGTCTTGACAAATTAAAAGGGAATCACACCAGCCTTCAGGTATAAGCCAGAAAACAGCTGGAGCTTCTGTCATCCAGCATGACGCAAATGATGTAGTTTAAAAGAAGAGAGAAGAATGAAATAGGAGAGGAAGTAAGGTGGGGAGAAAAGCTGAAGCATTGAATGTCTTCTCTCAAATGAAGAAAATATATTTAAATGTCTTCAATTCTTTCTCAATGTCTCGATCTATCTCGGTCTTTCTTTGTCTTTGTGTCTCTCTGTCTCTGTCTCTTTGTCTCTCTGTCTCTCTGTCTCTATCTGTGTGTATGTGTGTGTCTCTCACACAACCATTCTCTCTCTTTCAGACAGTGGAATGAATGAATTTCAAAGTGAATGCCTCTCCACATAAGAATGTGGCTAAGTTAATATTTTCATCACAGCTAAGAGAACCTGCTGAATTTGTCATCTTTCATCTTCAGCCAAAGGAAACTGTGGCATAATAAAAATTTTAAGCAATATTAATTAACATTTCTCTAAATATTGTGATATACTTAGGTATGTTATTTATTATGTATTTTTGTTTTGTTTTATTTTTATCTGTTCCTTTTTAGAATGAATATTTTCTCTTAAAAAACATTTGCATCACTGTGAACTTTGATAGAGTCTCTATAATCATGACTTATATCTCGAATAGTGAATAACAATTGAGAAAATTGATAATAACTACAACAAGGAAAAGAATATATTAAATAAAGTTAAGCAAGCTCTCCTGTTTGATGGACCAGGAATAAAGGCTACAATCACAATAATTTATTGTTAATAAATAATGTGAATTGCTCAAAAAAACCTTACCTCCTAAGTACAGATAAAAATAATACTAATACCTGATATGGACATGAACTCTGTACTTGTATATTCAAATATCACATATTATCCTATAAGTACATGAAAGTATACATGTTAAGCAAAAAATTAAATACACAAAGGAATGCAATGTTAATTACTCTTATTTGACCATTATATACTGTATACACATATTGAAATATTACACTCTACCTAACTGATTACAATAATAAAATGGTAATTAAATATAAATAAAACCAATTTAGGGAATGCAAAGAAAAATAAAATCAACATGGAAAATGAATCAAAATTTAAATGATTTAAAAAATTGCAGGAGTCAATTCAAAGATCAATTCTAAAACAGGAAAACAATTAATATTGATTGAAAAAACTACTAGTATACAAGTCATGTGACAGATAAGATTTTAAGATTATTAACTAAACCAAGCAAATGCATTTGTTTTTATGTTGTAAAAAAACCATACAATTATTCTAGAAACATCCACAATAAACCAATTACCACTTCTATCAAAGTAAGAAAATGACTGAGGAACGCAATTCATTGCAGTCCTCTAGCCAAACGTTAAAGCAGAGTGATACAGCCCTGTCATCATTTTGTTATTCTGTGGTGTACAACTAAAAATGAAACCCCTATGGGATACCTAGGAGTTACAAGACTCTTGTTGAACCGAAAGCCAACATACACCATGTTTTATAGTTTGAAAGAAATACGTACAGACACATGAAAAGTTAAAAGCAAAGAGTGAAGCAGAAAGTGCTGGACAAACTGAGTGACAGGAAGGCACAGGAAAATATGAGGATGAATAACTAGTACTAAAGACATATTTTAAAATTTTATGTGGAAATGTAATGCTATGTAGCTTCCTAAAATATATGCATTTAAATATGAAAAATGAATTTAAACGTAGCTAGTAGCTCTAATGAGCAATAGCGCCCTACTGAAAACCACAAGTTACCAAATGAAAATCCCAGAGACAAGAATTATAGATATTTTTACAGTTCTTGGCAAGTCCTATAGACCCCTAAATACCACAGACGATTGCCAATGATACTGACTATCCAACAGAGCTTGGGGTATTTTATTGCCCCAAAACACCACATACTCGAGTCATAGAACATGAGGAAATCATGGGAAGAGATCTTATAATCCTTTCTTGTACTGTAGACAATAAAGCCAGAACCAAGGGCCAAAGCTGCCAAGTATCACTGCTCTTGAATTTAGATGCTTTTCTTCATGGCTTAAGCTTTTCTTTACTTCATTTTCACAAACTGGAAGTTTAGGCGAGTGGGATCTTGTCCTGCGGTTACTATTTCTATTTAGCATGAGACTTTTCTTTTTTATTTTTTATTATATATTTCTTTACTTACATTTCAAAAGTTATTCCCCTTCCCGGTTCCCTGTCCATAAGCCCCCCATCCTTCCCCTCCCCTTCCCCCATACAGATATTCCCCCCATCCATCCTCCTTACTCTCCCTCACATATTCCCCTGCACTGGGGGTCCAACCTTGGCAAGACCAAGGGCTTTCCTTTCCACTTGTGCCTTTAACAAGGCTATTCTCTGCTACATATGCAGTTGGAGCCCTGGGTCAGTCCATGTATAGTCTTTGGGTAGTGGTTTAGTCCCTGGGAGCTCTGGTTGGTTGGCATAGTTTTTTTATGGAGTTGCAAGCCCTTCAACACTTTCAATCCTTCCTCTAATTCTCCCCAAGGGGGTTCTGTTCTCAGTTCGGTGGTTTGCTGCTAGCATTGAACTCTGTATTGGACATGCTCTGGATGTGTCTCTCAGGACACATCCGGTCCCTTTCTGCACAATCTTATCTAGTTTTGGTGGAGATATGTGTGTGTATATATATATATATATATATATATATATATATATATATATATATATATATATGGGCCACATGTGTGTCAGGCTAGGAATGGCCATTCCTTGAGTCACTGCTCTAAACTTTGCTTCCATATCTCTTCCTATGAATATTTCCCCCTTTTAAGAAGGAGTAGGTCCATCTGCATTTTGGTCATCCTTCTTGAGCTTTCTGTGGTCTGTAGATTGCATCTTGGGTAATTTGAGCTCTTGGGCTAATATCCACTTATCAATGAGTGCATACCAAGTGTGTTTTTCTGTGATTGGGTAACCTCACTCAGGATGATATTTTCTAGTTCATTCCATTTTCCTATGAATTTCATGAAGTTATTGTTTTTGATAGCTGAGTAGCTATTTGATCCATTGTGTAGATGTACCACATTTCTGTATCCATTCCTCAGTTGAAGGGCATATGGGTTCTTTCAGCTTCTGTACTATAAATAAGGCTACTGTGAACATAGTGGAACATGTGTCTTTGTTATATGTTGGGGCATCTTTTGGGTATATGCCCAAGAGAGAGAGGTATAGCTGGGTCCTCAGGTAGTGTAATGTCCAATTTTCTGAGGAACCTCCAGACTGATTTCCAGAGTGGTTGTACCAGTCTGCAATCCCACCAACAATGGAGGAGTGTTGCTCTTTCATTGAGCACTGAACTTAGCTGTTTTATACTTCCTAGTGCTCCTTTACTCCTCAAACTGTATATGTTGTATTTTTCTTGCTTGGTTTTCTCCACTTGCACTAAATATCTGCATAATAACCGTTTAACCACTTAATAATCATAGGACAGAGTCTTGGAATTTATTCTGCCAGTGTAATTAATTCAAAACTCTTCAATTTAGCTTCAAGTAGATTTTTTGGGGGGAGGGGCACAAGGCAGAAGCCACATATTTCAGCAAATTATTACAGGAATGATCTCTAAGCCATTAACACTCTTCTTCTCTGAAACCTCTAGAGTTGGACTGTCATAATCTGCATTGTTCTCATCACCCCTGTATTCACATTCCTATTCGCATTGACCATTAGTTCCTGTTTAAAGCATTTAACTGGCTTCTTTATTCATTCTCCATATCCAAATTCTACCCAAAAACAGCATGGTCAGACCTATCAGCTAGCAATACCTGGCTACATGGTAACAACTTCTCTCTTAATTGGTGTTCTATAGCTGTGAAGCCACGGGGGGGGGCAGGGTGAAGGGGGAAAGGAGGGAGATGGGGTAGGAGAAGGAGAGGGAGAGGAGAGAGAGAGAGAGAGAGAGAGAGAGAGAGAGAGAGAGAGAGAGAGAGAGAGAAAGAGAGAGCCCATGACCAAGGCACCTTCCACAAAAGAAAACATGTAATCAGTGCTTGCTTACAGTTTCAAAGTTTAGCTCATTGTCAGCACCACCAGAAACGTGGTGTCACACAAGCTGATGTTGTGCTGCAGAAGGCACTGAGAATTTTGCATCCAGATCTCTAGGCACCAGGAAGAAGAAAAAGACCGGGCCTGGAATAAGCTTTAGAAATTCCAAACACACTTCCTCAAACAAGACCACACCTACTTCAAAAAGGCCACACTTCCAATCCATTCAAACAGTGTTACTCCTAAGCTCTGAAATATATGTGGAAATGGGGGCCATTCTTATTTAAACTACCACTGTTGGTTTTTAAACAAACAAATGAGGGAAAAATAAGTTGAGTGGTTAGGCGAGGGGAAGGGATCTGAAAGAAGTTGGGGTGGAGTGACTATGAATAAAACACATTGTAATTAATTAAAAGAACTAATAAAAGAAAAATAATATTAAATGATGATTAGGAAAAAAAGGTACACATTTATACTTACAATATTTTACTTAACTCAAAAGTCAAATAAAATTGCTTACAATAAAATCATAGCTAGCCTCAAGTTTTCAATAAATGACCAAATGTTATCAGTAAGTATACTAGAAAAAGGGGAAATATAATATAGGAATTAATAAATCACATTTTAAAAACTGTACAAAAACAAAAAAAAAAAAAAAAAAAAAAGAAAAAAAAAAAAAAAAAACATTCACAGGGCCTGGAAAAGACTCCGTAGTTTGATTCCCAAAACTGACAGAAAGCTCAAAGTCACTGTAACTTCAGATAGAGGAAATCTGACAATCTTTTAGGGTATAAAGCAAGCAATTGATGTCCAGGTTGCCCAAAGACATGCATCCAGGTAAAATACCAATACTCTAAAACTCTAAACAAAAAAACAATAAATCTTACTTGATAGGTGAAACACTTTATGAGCACATGGAAATGTAATGATAAATTTGTATTGTGTACAATTAATTTAATATATTAGAAAATTATAACCTGAGGATATTAACTTATCAAAACCATGATTCATATTTTGATATAACATTGACTTGAAGTAACAAAATGTATAGAATATAAGCAGACAAAGAAGCAAATATGGATTGAATATTTGTCAATATAAGGACTTCAGGAATCTTCTAAAGACAGAATTGGCCTGTGTCTCTCGCTGGCTTCCAAATATTAAAACAACTGTTTCCACATTTGTAAAGTTGGGTTACAATCATGCACTACTTCATCTGACATTATTGATCTTTATCTTTAATCTTGATTGAATAAAAAATTTCTTTTATTTAGAGATTTATTTTGAAATCTTTATAAATAACATGAAATTAAGACTGGCATTTTTCAAAATAATCCACAAAAGTGAGGAAAAGTGTACAATTTGTGGACATGGATCTAAAACATGAACTGATAATAGACGTACATGTGTACTCAACACTGTCTACTTCTATGTAGTTTGAATGTGTTACAAACTATTAATTAACAATTGTCTACGCTTTTAAGGGAATGGGATAGAGGTCACATAATGTGGCAAAATATTTACCAATGTCTTATCTGGTAAAGGACTGTTAATAAAATGATTCAAAGAATTCTCAAAAGTCAGCAATAAGAAAATAAACTCATGAAATACTTAGGCAAAGGGATGGAATTAGAAATATCACCCTGAGTGAGGTATTACAGTTACAAAAGAACACACATAGTATGCACTCACTGATAAGTGAATATTAACCTAAAAGCCCAGAATACCCAAGATACAATTCATAGACCACATGGAGCTCAAGAAGAAGGAAGACCAAAGCATGGATGCTTCAGTCCTTCTTAGAAGGAGGACCAAAACACTCAAGGG
Source organism: Rattus rattus (assembly GCF_011064425.1). Taxonomy (NCBI): domain Eukaryota; kingdom Metazoa; phylum Chordata; class Mammalia; order Rodentia; family Muridae; genus Rattus; species Rattus rattus. The sequence goes on from NC_046159.1 coordinate 128,779,116, forward strand.
AGAAAATAAGAAGGCAAAGTGTGGAGCAGAGACTAAAGGAAAGGCCATCCAAAGACTGCCACACCTGGGGTTCCATCCTATATACAGAAACAAAACATAGACACTATTGCTGATGCCAAGAAATGCTTGCTGACAGTAGCCTGTTACAGCTGTTGCCCAAGAGACTCTGCCAGAGTCTGACAAATAGAGAGGCTGATGCTTGCAGCTAACCACTGGACTTAGCACAGGGTTCCTAATGGAAAAGTTAGAGAAAGGACTGATGAAGCTGTAGGGGTTTGAAATCCTTAGAAAGAATACTACTACCAACCACCCAGACATGCCTCCTCCTACCCCCCAAGTTCCCAGGGACTAAACCACCATCCAAAGAGTACATATGGAGGAACCCATAGCTCCAGCCACATATATAGCAGAGGAAGGCCTTGTTGGACATCAATGGGAGGACAGGCCCTTGGCCCTGGGAAGGCTTGATGCCCTAGTGTAGATAAATGCCAGAGCAGGGAGGTGGGAGTTGGGGGGGGAGCACCCTCATAGACTCAAGGGGAAAGGGTATGGGATAGGAAAAAAGTCATCAAAGAAGATTTACAAGTGGCAAATACACATTTAAAATGCTCAATATCAAATGTAGGAGGATTGAAAATTAAAACAACACGATGGTATTGCACAACTCTGCCAATGGTTGGCAACCCAAAACACTGATACCATCAAATGTTTGTGAGAGAAAGGCAGCAGAAACTCTCGTGTATAGTTTGTGACAGTACAAAATGGTAAGTCTTCTTCAGACGACCTGAAAAGCAGCTGGACACTTTCTTCTACTAAACATTCTTTTTACATGCAACCCAGTAATCATATTCCCTGATACTTAGTCAAATGAGTTAAAATAATTAAATCTGCCTCATACTGTCAGAATTCGAAATCACTGCTATGTTGTTTTTTCAGTCATGCTTCTCTAGAGAAGTAGAAGAAGCATGATGATTATTAATTAAAGCTGCTCACAGACCGAAGTATGGCCAGTGCATCAATGGCCCAAACGAAAGTCCAAGAATTCAAGGATTCTTATTCCATGAGGCAGGATGTGGCAGTGGGTCTTCAATGCTTCACACAGAGAGATAGAGAGGCAGAGAGACAGAAATACAGACAAGAGAGACAGAAAGGCATTTTAAGAACCCAGATTAAGCTTCTGGCTCTGTCCTGAAAAGATGAGAACAAGCCTTAGTGCACGAAGAGAAAGATCAGAGATCATATTCCACAGGTGAAGAAACTGAGACACAGAGAGACTCCAGGACCCGTTTTGCTCCTTGTATCCTGGTAGGATAGGCTATGCCTTAGATTTTCAGCCATACTCCATGGTCAATCTACTTGAAGGGACTCCCAAAGGCAATATTGACCTGCCATGTGGGACATATTATGTGTCCCTAGGTATCTTTGCTGTTACTCCCGAATTTAGAGTATTGCCCACAGGCATAATAATGCAAAAGGAATCTAATGTGAAAATGTTCATGTTCAAGTCTGTACATGTGGTATTGTGGAAAAGAAAAATCGACAGGGATAGATTGAAGAGTAGTGGTTTTAAGCATTGAAAAGGGATAGGAGTTTAGGCCAGTGAAGTTATTCTGCATGATAGTAAATATTTGCTCAAATTCATTAAAAATTCAAACCCAATCTTAATCCTTTGGAAGAATAGAGACTCATGTGACTATAATGAAGTGAATATGGAATCATTATTATTATAACAAATATACTTTTTAATAGAAGAGAAAATATAAGTGTTGGAGGGTACATATATACAATGAAATATGATCATGTCTATTCCCATTTTTCTTCTCTGAGTTTCTCCCTGTCCCCTACAAAATATTCCCTCTAGATTGAATTTTTTTGATAACTTCTTAAATACAGTGAGTACTATTCATGTATGTATGAGATTTGAAACCATCTCAAAAAAGAAAGGAAGGAAGGAAGAAAAGAAAGAAAGAGAAAAAGAAAGAAAGAAAGGAAGGAAGAAAGAAAGGAAGAAAGAAAGGAAGGAAGAAAGAAAGAAAGAAAGAAAGAAAGAAAGAAAGAAAGAAAGAAAGAAAGAAAGAAAGAAAGAAAGAAAGAAAGAATTGAAGTTCCCTCTCCCAGGAACTATCAACTGCCAATAGCTACTCAGTAAGCAATAGGCCTGGAGATTATCTATCCCATTTTACCCCATCTATGTTGAGGATGTTGATCATTTGATCTTGTGCAAGTCCTCTTCTAGTAGCCTTATTTTGTTAACTGACAATTCATACATAAGAATATTCATGCTAATAACTCTCATTCCCCATGTTCTACTCTTTCTTTCATCTCTACCAAACACCCCACCTCTAGCAATTTTCTTCCCAGATTATGACTTCAGTTTGTTTTGTGACCCATTTGGCTTAACCAATGTTTGTGTCATAAAAAGAGTTTGAAGTTATTCATTGGATCTTGGCAGGTATCACACACAAAGGCAACTGATTTCATCCTCACCTCTTTCTCTTTTTCCTTTATTATTACAATATATCCCAACTGCTCCCTCCCCCTTCTTCCACTAATTCCCATCCTAGCTACCCCTGTACTTTCTCCAGATGCACTGCTCCATTTCTCTTCAAAAAAGTGCAGGCATCCCAGGAATATCAACCAAATTAAATATAAAAACATGCAATAAGACCCAGCACAAACCCTAATATCAAGACTGGATGAGGCAACCCAGTAGGATTGGGAAAACAATCCATGAGCAGGCAAAAGGGTCAGAGACACCTCCAGTCCCACTGTTGGGAGTCCAACAAAAACTCCAAGCTAAACAACCACAACCTGTATGCAGAAGCTCTAGAGTATACTCATACAGGCCCCTTGGTTGCTGCTGCAGTCTTTGTGAACTACATGATTGATTCTGTAGGCTGTGCTCTTCTGGTGTATTCTACCACTCAGACTCTTATACTCTTTCCACTCCTTTTCAGTGATATGAAGTCTGCCTAATGGTTGGGTGTGATCTCTGTATCTTCTCCCATGAACTGCTGGAGGAAACTTCTCTGATGAGGATTGGCATAGACACTGATCTGTGAATATAGAAGAATAGCATTAGGAATCATTTCATTTTTTAAAATATTTATCATTTATTTATTTATTGATGTTAGTTGTGTTTGGTTCTACCCTAGGTCTCTGAGCCATTCAATTTCTGGATCCTGGACATTCAGACAGTGTCAAGCATGGGCTCATCCTCTTCTTGAATCTACCAAATAGTTCAGCAATAAGTGATAGGGACCCCTAAATCTTTCTTCCATCCATACCTGACTCTGAAAAGTTAGGTCTTGGGCAGAACAATCTTAGGTATCCACAGCAGCCAGGAATTCATGATTGCTATGACTGTGTCTATTCTAGAAGAGGCCTTTGCACAGTCCCCTTGCCATCTTCTGGTTTCTGCATTCCTTCCAAACCCTTTTCCATAATGTGATGTCCTTTGAGACTTACCTACGTATTCACTAGGAATGAGTATTCATCTACCTCTTATTCTCAGCAACGTGCTCTACTTACAGGACTAAGAGACATGCTCTACTTATAAGACCAGGAGTTCTTCATATTCAGTATTTATATTTCCTGGTCCAGGAACAAAGATAAAATATCATTCAAAGACCAACATGGGACTAGGAAAAGCAGCAGCAAGCCTTGGTGTATCCCCATTCACTGTCATTAGTAGGCTGAAAAATAGCTTTAATTTTAATTGCACTTATATATAATAAATCATCAAAACTCCTAAAGGAAGCATCTTTAAAAGACTCTTTATTTTCTAATTTTAGAAGGAAAAAGGACTTGCAGACATTAAGATGCTTAGAAAATCAGGTGAGACAGTATCTCAGGTAATACGGTATGTTTAAGGAATACGCATCTATACTAAATTGTGAGTAATCATCACAGCTGTTAGTCTAAATGTTAATGAAGCTGATGACATAAGAGTCAATTTACTCTTTATTAAGACTAGAGCTCAAAGTCATAAGCGTTCTTCAAAAGTTTTTATAAGGGAATTAGCAACATTTAAAATATGAATAATTTATTTTAAATTAGAATTCTTCTAAACAAATAAAATTAAAAATATCTATAAAAATTTTTTCCACATAATATTGTTTTTCTCATTTAAATGAGACTAAGACGTACCCTCTTGTTCATAAAGAAATGTTAAGTATTTCCTGTGATTAAAAACATAGCATGAATAAACTAACAGCATTTTCATATGAATGTTTTATTTCCAATCTGATTAGTAGACCAATAATCTCACTGCATGATCATATCTGTAACATTTTACAAAATTCACAGTTCTAGAATGTGTCCATATACTATTTAAGAGCAAATTTAATTTGTTGGTTACAATGAAATAAAGGGTAAACATTATAATCAACATTTCATCATTTCACTTGGCAAGTATTTATTAAAAAAAAATACAGGATTTCTCAAGCCGATTAGTTCTTATATAGATTTAAAAGCAAGAGAATAATGTTCCTCAGGCCTGCGGGAAAAGAATAAAAGGGGATTTAAGGAGAACTTATCCTGTGTCAGTACTTGGGCAGGGTAAATGAAAATTGCTCTTTAATTTTATAAAATGTAAAAGGGTGAAAGAAGTTTAAATTCTTTCAAGTTAAAACAAAGATAAATACATGCATCAATTGCAACTGTACCCCACAACTATGTATTTTAATTGATAGGTGTTTTTGTTGTATGCACTTCAATTGATAGGTTTTTTTTTTCTTTCTGTAATGAACTCTCTTTGTTACAAAATAAGGTCCGTTGACAAGAGTAAGAATTAGACTTAGCTGTTGGTATGAGGGTGAATATTTAGAATGCAGTTAGGGGTTATGTTGGTGTATTAAAGTGGCATAACTTCTGATCCTAAGGCTGAGGGATCATTGTGGAGGGGGTCTTACTGTCTTTCTAGATAAGAGACTGTCTTCTAGATAAGAGGAACAAGAAGCTACATGAATATAGTCTCACCAGTATTGTTGCCTAAATATGAGCTGAACAAAGAGAAGAGCAGTAGACATTCTATCATGGAAAGAGATTACATCGACCTCAGACAAAAACTAAAGGCAATTTAGGAATGCTGAAGTGGCAGAAATAGTTTCCAGAGAAAAGTACATTAACTGGTTATCTAATACCATATAACCAGCCTTGAATATATTTATGACAGTAACATTATACAAACTGAATAAGTGTTATATTTTCATTCAGAATATGTATACATAGACAAATATAAATATATGTGTGTAAAATCATATACATAGGATAGATATAAAGATATCTATTTATATATATAAACAACTAAAGTAAAAGAGATAATTGAAAGAAAGGAAGGAAGGTTTTAAGAAAGATTTGGAGGGAGAAAGAGAAGGGGGAAATAAAATAATTATAATAACAGAAATATGTGAAAGATTTTTAAATATGCATGAATAAAGATTTTAAAATTTCCATATCATTTGAACAAAAAAATAACTCGGTGAAATTATAGAAAACTGGTAGAAAATTTAGATTGTAAGTCAGAATAGTTCAATGGGATACCTCTTCTCCTGGACACTGAATGTCATTTTGCTGTCACTGCCATACTATAAGTCACTATAAATATCAAACATATACCTGCTTTTCTATTCCACAAACTTCCCAAATTCAAAGTTCAAATTCAAGTGAAGTATCAACCAGCTTACATGATATATTTTAAAGCATTTTCTCTTTATCCTCTATAGTTAGATTCCCCCCATCTCTCTCACTCCGTCTCTCTCTGTCTCTCTCTCTTTCTCTCTCTTTCTCTCTGTCTCTGTCTCTGTTTCCTCTCTCCTCATAAAACAAAGTCTCAAAAATGAGCTATTTCTTTAATCCCTGATCTTTTCTGACCTTGGTTTTGAAAAGTATAAGAATAAATCAGTTACATATTAGCTTTAAATTCTATGTAAATTAAATTCTTTTGACTACCATTTTTATTTATAAATAAAATATAAAAACAATAAAAGATCTATTCACTTCTAAAATACTAGATAAGATTTATATTATGTACTATGTAGGATTATTAAGAAGATTGTAGGAATGATAATTCTGTCATAAGGCCACTACTTGACAAGTGAATTGAGAACTAGGCAGCCTCCAAAGCAAGGTCTTGATATGGTCTAAATTCAGAAGGACAGGACAATTTTCAGAGGATTCCCAAGGATATAAAACAATACCTGATCATTACACAGACATATGAGCTGATAAAATAGAAGTTTTTCCCCCTCCGGACAATATTATATCACCCATACTCACTCTTAATATGAAATTAATAATAATTATTTGAAATTAAGCAAACCAAGGTGAAATTCTACTTAGGTCACATTGTATATTTACACGGGTTCTAAATATAATAAAAAATATATGAAATAAAAATAACAAATGACTGTCAGTCACTCCAAAGTGTTAAGAGAGAAGTACCTTTAGATGTGAAAAATTTTAAATTAATATAAATGGTAAAAAGAAATATGAAAGAACTATACATTTATGATAGAAGCTATTAAATGGGTAAATGCAACATTATGCTGAAATACAACTTGTAAAAAGGACTAAAACACTAATTTATGTGAATTCAAAAGTCAATTGAAAGACTCTGAAATGGCTCAGTAGATAGGAATGCTTAGTGTACAACTACAGGAATGCATCTCATGTCTCCTGAATTCTACATATATATCCTAGAGATAGGTATAGATATACAATAGTCTACAACATACACACACACACACACACACACACACGGACACACATGCACACACACACACACACACACACACACACGGACACACATGCACACACAGACACTTTATTTGTTGTTTTATAGATTTAAAAATGAAAATATGAATCTATATGAATTGGACATGAAAATTAGACAAATTGAAGAGTAAAGAAGAAAAGGAAATAAACTAGTAAACTCAAACTATAGCAATATATCTTGGTAGATATAACATATAGAAAAATTTAAGAGGGCTGGAGAGATGACTCAGAAATTGAAGCACTGACTGCTTTTCCAGAGATCCCGAATTCAACTCCCAGCAACCACATGGTGGCTCATAACCATCTGTAATGGGATCCAATGCCCTCTTCTGATATGTCTGAAGACAGTGACAGTGTACTTGTATATATAAAGTAAATGAATCTTAAAAGAACAAAATAAAATAAAAATTTGAAATGTTAACACAAAGAATTGAGAGGTATTTATATTGTGGGTTAAATATATAACATCATTACATTATTTCAATATAGATTATGAAATTAAACCTAGTATCAAGAGAAATAGCCCATCTGTTGAGTCAAATTGAGACATCATTTTTATAATTAAATAGAAAAGTATGTGAAACAAGCATTCCAAGCCCTCACAAGCATTCTGGAGACATCTAGAGAATGCACTATGCATTTCCTATAGACACATTTAACAGGGTACTTAGAACCTCGGCTATCACTGTATTTCATAAGGCTCAGTAGTGAAGAGACCAATACTAAACAAGGTCCAAAAACCTCACACAATCCTGAATTAGGCATGCAACATTCATACTCTCAAAGATTTACCATTGTTACCACTAATCCAAAGTTTGCTATTACCAAATAAGTGGAGGTTTTAAATGATAAAAGATTGTTGTGACAATGATTTAATAATTAAAATTGCATTAAATAAATTCTAGTTGTTCCACTGGACAACTAGAAAAGAAAAAACTTTAAAATATCCTACATGGACTGGTAGATATGTACTTGTCTTTAAAGTACAAATTTTAATAAACATTAGAGCTATCAAAAACAACAATGAGGCAACAGTGACTATGATCCTAATGGTGGTGGAGTTGTCCTTTACTCATTTGGTAAATCAACAAAATAATGAAAAGAACCCCAAAGAGGGCTGAATAATATTCAGAGCTTTTATTTTCATGGTTCATAAGAATAATTATTTCATTCAATAAAATGTCCCAATGTCCTCCTCTGCAATCTTTATACCAACAGTGAGAAATATTCACATGGGAAAGATTGAGTGAAAATCATTTTCTTCATGAAAACATTAATCAGTTTGTTGCAGTCTCTAGCATTAAGATTCACCATAATTAGAATTTGTTGAGTAGATTTTTCCTCTGAGTAGATGAATTCTTTGTTTATTTATGTAATGTATATAAGTACACTGTAGCTCTCTTAAGACACACCAGAAGAGGGTATCAGATCCTATTACAGATGGTTGTGAGTCACCATGTGGTTGCTGGGATTTGAACTCAGGACCTCTGGAAGAGCAGTTGGTGCTCTTAACCACTCAGCCATCTCTCCAGCTCCTGAGTAGATGAATTCTTATAAACTCCAAAGAATTTCTAAATGTTAGGTCAAGCCCTGTGTGTTTATAGAAATATTTTGGAATTATAACAATCATTAATATGGAAATTACCTCAGAATTGTCAAATAGATATTTCTATGTCACTAATATTGGTTGTTACATTGGAAATATAGACTTTCACATATATTTTAATTTTTCAATTATTATAATAGTATATATCATATAAAAGGTATCCCTATCTTGTTATAATATTCAAAATAAGACTGTCATCTGGTCAAGTGAAAAATTTTAGAATTATTCATTGTACAAAGGAAAATATGTGTAACAATTGTTAACAAGGAATTCTACGTGCTGAAAAAAACAATCAGTTTTAGATGTAGTTTTGTATTTAATCCCTAATAACCTACTTAGTAGTTTGTAGAATACTTTGCCAAGGCATGTTATTTTTTGAAAATAGAATGCTTGTTTAAGGGTAAAGGTTGTAACACAGGTCAAGCACTAAAAATATTAAAATATTTTATTGCTAATCACACAATGTATTAGTATCAAAATATCTAAGAGCCAGTGCTTGCTCTTTGATATTTGTTATATCATAATTATGAAACTGCTCTCTTTCCACATATTCAAGATGGACTAAACTTTGTCTAAGCTTATACTGGGCATAATGAAATTGGGAATTTTTAATTGAGTTCATTTATCAATGAATTATATAGCTAGCCCAGATGCTTTGTAGCCAAAAATTCATGCAAAGGGATACATTATTCAAGTAAGCTCCAGTTTAACTGTCAACCCTGAACAAATTAATAGGGTAATTGCTAAATCACTATTTTGTATAGAACTACAAAGACACACATTTAGAGATCCTGTGCTGTGTGTTTCAAAGCACTGAGAATATTTTAATCTAAGCAGCACCCCAGAGCCAAATAGACCCTACTGCTTTCCTAGCAGTGACCTACATGCTGGGAATAACGCAATTAATAAAAATCCCCTGAGTCTAAGATGAAAATGCAAAATATTTTTTTATTTGTCTGGAGTCATTGAGATGTTCATTTTCTCTCAAACCATATCAGTAAAAAATATTCAAAGCCAAGCAAACTATTCAGAAAACAAAGAAAGGCATTTTAATTAAAACAAGTACGTGCCTTTTGTTTGATTTCTTTTCTTGAAAAATTCCAAGGCTGACAATAAACCTCAAAATCCAGATTGTCTTATATGTGACATTTGCTTTCATAAACCATGCAGTTATCAAGAGCTAATCCTGTAGAGAAACTAATCAAGGAAGGTGTTACACAAATGCAAAACATATGATTAAAGAGGGGGAAGGCAGATCTCATGCAAAGAACTGAATATTATAATGAAATTGCCACTGAATGGGGATGTGAAGACTTCAAGCTCACTTTAATTAGGGCACTGAGTGGAATCCCCTAAGACCAACAAGAATTGAACAGCTAATAATCAGTTTGTTCTTCGCTGATTACCAGTTAATCATGTCCCAAACACAACCATGGTCCCCTCTCTAATTATGAATACATTTTCAGACCTCTCCTTTAATCTCCACACTTTTTAGGGGTATACAAATCTTAATCAACTAACTGTACAAGTGCCGACAACCAACAAATGCCCTGAAAACCCTTCCTACTGTTTAGCAAGTAAATATTTGCATCCTTTTGTGCCACAGTGGTAAACATTGGCTAATCTTCTTAGGAGGGAAGAACTCAGAAGGCAAGGAGCAAAAAGTATAGGGCTCATCTTTTCCAAATAAAGATTCACTTTCCATACAAATTGTCTAGTCTTTGTGGAAACTTGAAAGAACCTAGAAAAGTGAGAGAGGGAAAGACATGTTCATAATTCCACCATGAAAAGAAAACCATTAATAAAAATTCTTGTTATTATTTTTACCATTTTGTACCAAAGAAATATTCTTATATATGCTTATAGTTTAAAAAAATCACAGAATATTATCATAATTTAACAGCATGTGTCCTATCAAGATAATTTTATTTCAAAATACTACATAACACATTTTATTAATAATATGATCCCATTCACAAAGTCCTCCCAGACTGTCCTCCACTCCCCTCTTCCCTATCCCCAATTTACTTTTTCAGTTGGTCAGTTCTCTCTCTCTCTCTCTCTTCTCTCTCTCTCTCTCTCTCTCTCTCTCTCTCTCTCTCCACTGACAAATGTATATCTCTTTGTTAATTACCATCTACTGCAAGAAGAAGCTATTCTGATAGTGGTTGAGTGATGCTCTGATCTATGGGTTTAGTTTTTAGGCATCATGTTATTTCTAGGTCTCTTTGGCAAAATAATAATCAGTTCATGTACAGTCCTTGGGTAGTGGTTTAGCCCCTGGAAGCTATGGTTGGTAGGCATTGTTGTTCATATGGGGCTGCAAGCCCCTTCAGCTCTTTCAATCCTTTTAAAGATCTCCATTTAGGTCTGTATGAAATGTTTTTAATTGGGTCATTTTTTTTCTTGACTTTTCAGAGAGTGTTTTGTTGTTCTTATTTTCTTTTGTGTTATTTTCCTTCAGTAATTTTTGTACTCTTGACATTATCCTTCTATCAGATATATTATCTGATATATCTGATACCATTATCCTTGGTAATATGTTTTTTCCTATTCTGTAGGCTGTTGCTTTGTTTAAATGATGGTGTCCTTTGCCATATAGAAGGAATTTGGTTTCATGGGGTACAATTTACAAATTGTTACTTTCAATGTCTGTGCTATTTGTGTCCTCTTCAGATCCTCCTTTCTGTGCCAGTGAATTCAAGCCTCTTCCTTCATTTATCTTTTATCAGATTCAGGGTATCTGATTTTATGCTCAATTTCCTGATCCATTTAGAGTTGAATTTTGTGCATAGTGACAAATATATTTTCATCCTTACATGCTGCCATCTATTTGATCAACACTACTTAATTTAGAAGTTGCCTTTTTTTTTTTTCAGTTTGCAAGTTGGGTATCTTTACCAAAAATCAAGTGTCCCTAGGTGTATGGAATTACACCTCAGTCTTCAATTTTATAATTTGATCAATTAATCTGTTTTTAGCCAATATTGTCTAATTTTTATTACTATAGCTCTATAGTATACTTTGAAATCTGGAATAGTGATCCCTGTTGGAATTTTTGTTCCAATGGAGGATATTTTTTTTTTGTCTTTCAGTTTCTGTGAAGAATTTCAGCTTTTATGTTGGAATTTTGTTGCATTCATTCTACTGATCAACAATCATGGGTGATCTTTTAAATCCTCTGGTGTCTTTTTTAATTTATTTCTTCAATGTCTTAATATGATAAATTTTGGATAAATTTCCACAGGCTGCTGAAAAAAAGTATGTTATTTGTGTGTGAGTAGAATGTTCTGCAGATATGTTTGATCCATTTGATTTAGGGCATTTGTAGTTAAATAAACTACAAATTTATTTATTTAGATATTGTCTGAATGACATGTCCATTGGTGAGATTATGGTATTGAAATCTCCCATTAAGACTAAGTTAGAGTTAATATGTGATTTTAGCTGAAGTAGTGTTAGGGTTTTTTTGTTTGTTTGTTTGTTGTTGTTTTATGAACTTGGGTACATAAATGTTTAGAGTTGTAATATAAGAATGGTGGATTAATCAATATGTAGTATCCCTATTAGTTTTGGTTTGGTCTGTTTTGTCATGTACTAAAATAGCTACACCTGCTAGATTCTTGGTTACATTAACTTGGAATAACATTTCTCATCGTTCTTTCCTAAGGTGATGGTGAGGTGTGTGAATTGTATGGAGCAAAAGGAAAGACCCTGTCTTCTTACACAATCGGTTTGTTAATGCCTCTTTAGCGAGGAGTTGAAACCATCAATACTGAGATTTATTAATGATCAGTATTTATTGAGACTGGTTTTATTGTTGTGGCTGTGCATAATTTTTCCCTCTTTTGAATAATTGTCTTGGGATTACTTATTTCTTGTTCTTCTTGAGTGTAGGTAACCCCCTCTTTAGACTGAAATTTCCCTTCCAAAGTCTTACTTAGACCTGGCTTGGTAGGGAGAAACTCCTTCCTTTTGTGTCTGTATGATTTTTTTTCCTCTCTCTGTTATGATTGAGAGTTTTGCTAAGTATAGTAGTTTGGGCTGGCATGTTTGATCTCCTGAGGTTCTCAGAACTCAGGGTATCAGGCCACATAGATTTCAGAATTCCAATGGAAAAGTCAGGTGTTATGCTAATAGTTATAAATGTATACGTTATTTGGTCTTTTTTCCTTGCAGTTTTTATTATTTCTTTGGTCTTTACATTAAGTATTTAGATTATTATGTGCTCTTTCTGGTCCTATCTCTTATGTGTTCTACAAGACTCTTGATGGGCATCTGTTTCTTTAATATTATTTTTTACTATGGGTTTGATAAAAATATTTTCTGTAATTTTGGCACCATGTAGAAGACCTGCATGGGTCTGTATCAGATGGTAGATCTAGGACAAACATAGGAAGTGGGCATAAGCCCCCACCCTGACATAGAAGTTATCTTCAACTTAGTACCATTCAAAAAAGAAAAATTAGGTTTCCCCAACAGTTGCCCTGAATATACAAACCATACTTAAGGGCAGGATCCATGTAGATATGGTAGTCAATAGCCAACATAAAAAGAATTCAATGAAATGTTTGGAAGCCGTTGTTATAGTTGTTTGTATTATCTGTATTATTTTGTCACAATGCTTTGTCAGGGAATTTTTATTTATTTTTACAGATCATTTGCTTATATATTATGATTCCAATTTTGTTTTTATGGGTTTTTAATATGTGCAAATGTATTCTTCTCAGTCACTGTATATGCTACTTGTGCTTTTTTCCTTTACTTTTATTGGATATTTTTATTTACATTTCTTTTTTTTAAGATTTATTTATTTATTTTATGTACGGCATTCTGCCTGCATATGTGACTGCAGGCCAGAAGAGGGAACCAGATCTCATTACAGATGGTTGTGAGCCACCATGTGGTTGCTGGGAATTGAACTCAGGACCATGGGAAGAGTCATCAGTGCTCTTAACCACTGAGCCATCTCTCCAGCCCTTATTTACATTTCAAATGTTATTCTCTTTCTGGTTTTCCCTCCTGAAGTCCCCTACCATATAACCCTCCCTCTGTTTTTTAAAGGTGCTCCCCCAACCACCAACCCACTCACTCCTGCCTCCCTGCCATGGCATTCCCTTACACTGGGGCATTGGGGCTTCACAGGGCCAAGGGTCTCTCAAATGATACCAGACAAGGTCATCATCTGCTATATATCTGATAGAGCCAGCCATTGCTCCATGTGTATTCTTTGGTTGGTTGTTTATTCCCTGGGACCTTTGGGATATCTGGTTGATTGATATTGTTGCAAACCCCTTCATCTTCTTCAACTCTTTCTCCAACTCCTCTATTGGGGACCCTGTTCTCAGTCCAATGGTTGGATGCAAGCATCTGCCTCTACATTTGTCAGGCTCTGGCAAAGCCTCTTAGGAGACAGCTATATCAGGCTCCTGTCCATTTGTACTTCTTGGCATCAAGAATGTTGTCTGGGTTTGATGACTGTATATGGGTTGCATACGCAGGTGGGGAAGTTTCTAGATGGCCTTTCCTTCACCCTCTGTTCCAAACTTTGTCTCTGTATATCCTCCTGTGAATATTTTTTGCTCTCCCTGGAAGCATCCACACTTTGGTTATCCTTCTTGAGCTTCTTGTGGTCTGTGGATTGCTAATTTGAGCTTTTGAGTTAATATCCAATTATCAGTGAGTTTATACCATGTATGCTTTTCTGTGTTTGGGTTGTCTCACTCAGGATAATGTTTTCTAGTTCAATCCATTTGCCTAAGAATTTCATGAAGTCATTGTTTTTAATAGATGAGTAGTATTCCATTATGTAAATGCACCACAATTTCTGTATCTATCCCTCTGTTGAGGGAAATCTGTGTTCTTTCTACCTCTGGCTATTATAAATAATGCTGTTTTGAACATAGTTGAGTGTGTATCCTTGTTATATATTGGAACGTTTTTTGGGTATATGCTCTTTTATAGAATAGCTGGGTCCTCAGGTAGTACTATGTCCAATTTTCTGAAGAACCTCTAGAATAATTTCCAGCACGGTTTTACCAGCTTGCAATCCCACCAACGATGGAAGAGTGTTCCTTTTTCTCTACATCCTTGCCAGCATCTGTTGTCACCTGAGTTTTTGATCTTTGCCATTCTTACTTGCGTGAGGTAGAATCTAAGTGTTGTCTTGATTTGCATTTCCCTGATGACTAAGGATGTTGGATATGTTTTTAGGAACTTCTCTGAAATTCAATATTCCTCAGTTGAGAATTCTTTCTTTAGCTCTGTACCACATGTCTTCTATTGAATTTTTTTAATTTATATTTCAAATGCTATTATTTCCTTTCCCGGTTTCCTGTCTATAAGCCCTTTAGACCATCCATCCATCTTCTATAAGAGTATTCCCCCTCCCAAATAACCCCTCTTCCCACCTCCCCACCCTGACATTCCCCTACATTGTGAGGTTCAGCCTTGGCAGGACCAATGGCTTCTCCTTCAACTGGTTTCCAACAAGGCCATCCTCTGCTACATATGCAGCTGGAGACATGGGTCTGTTCCTATGTAGTCTTTGAGTAGTGGTTTAGTCCTTGAGAGCTCTGGTTAGTTGGTATCTTGTTCTTATGAGGTTGCAACTCCTGCAGCTCCTTCAATCCTTTCCCTAACTCCTCCAACTGGGACCCAGTTCTCAGTTCAATGGTTTGCTGCTAGCATTTGCTTCCGTATTTGTCACACTCTAGCTGAGCCTCTCAGAAGATAGTTATAGCAGACTCCTGTCAGCATGCACTTCTTGGCTTCATCAATATTGTCTCATTTTGGTTGCTCTCTTTCTATATATATATATATGGGCTGGATCTCCAGCTGGGGCAGGCACTGAATGGTCATTCCATCAATCTCTGCTCCAAACTTTGTTTCCATATCTCCTCATGTGAATATTTTTGTTCCCCCTTTAAGAAAGATTGAAGCATCCTCACCATACCATGTGTGCATACCATTTTTTTTTTTTTGATTTGGTACTGTAATGGTTTGCATATGCTTGGCCCAGGGAGTGGCACTATGACTTTATGAAATTCATAAGCAAATGGATGGAACTGGAAAATATCATCCTCAGTGAGGTAACCCAATCACAGAAAAACACACATGGTATGCACTCACTGATAAGTGGATATCAGTCCAAATGCTCGAATTACCCTAGATGCACAGAACACGTGAAACTTAAGAAGGATGACCAAAGTGCCAATGCTTCACTCCTTCTTTAAAAGGGGAACAAGAGTACCCTTGGGAGGGAATAGGGAGGCAAAGTTTATAACAGAGGCAGAAGGAACACCCATTCAGAGCATGCCCCACATGTGGCCCATACATATGCCACCAAACTAGATAAGATGGATGAAACAAAGAAGCGCAAGCTGACAGGAACCAGATGTAGATCTCTCCTGAGAGACACAGCCAGAATACAGCAAATACATAGGCGAATGCCAGCAGCAAACCACTGAACTGAGAACAGGAGCCCCGTTGAAGGAATCAGAGAAAGGACTGAAAGAACTTGAAGGGACTTGAGACTCCAGATGAACAACATTGCCAACCAACCAGAGCTTCCAGGGACTAAGCCACTGCCCAAAGACTATACATGGACTGACCCTGGGCTCCAATCTCATAGGTAGGAATGAATAGCCTAGTAAGAGCACCAGTGGAAGGGGAAGCCCTTGGTCCTGCCAAGACTGAACCCCCAGTGAACGTTATTGTTGGGGGAGGGCAGTAATGGGGGGGAGGATGGGGAGGAGAATACCCATAGAGAAGGGGAGGGGGATGGACTAGGAGGATGTTGGCCAGGAAACTGGGAAAGGGAATAATAATCAAAATGTAAGTAAGAAATACCCAAGTTAATAAAGATGAAAAAAAGGTATGGTCTTGTTGGAGGAAGTGTGTCACTATGGGGGTGGACTTGAAGACCCTCCTCCTAGCTGCCTGAGGATGCTCAGTCTGTTCCTGGGTTTCTTAGGATGAAGATGTAGACCACTCAGATCCTCCTGCACCATGCCTTCCTGGATGCTGCCATGCTCCCTCCTTGATGATAATGGACTGAACCTCTAAACCTGTAAGCCAGCCCCAATCAAATGTTGTCCTTTATAAAACCTGCCTTGTTCATGGTGTCTGTTCACAACAATAAAACCCTAACTAAGACGGGTATTCCATTTTTAATAGGGTTATCTGATTCCCTGGTGTCTAATTTCCTGAGTTGTTCATATATGTTGGATATTAGCCCTCTATCAGATGTAGGATTGGTAAAAAACCTACCATCCAGAGCTCACAGGGACTAAACCACCATCCAAAGAGTACACATGGGGTGACCAATGGCTCCAGCTGTATATGTAGCAGAGGACCACCTTGTTGGGCACCAATGGGAGGAGAAGTCCTTGGTCCTGCTAAGGATTGATGCCCCAGTGTAGGGGAATGTCAGGATGCAGAGGAAGGGAGGGTGGGTGGGTGGGGATACACTCTCATAGAAGCAGGGGGAGGGGAAATGGAATAGGGAGTTTATGGAAGGGAAACCCTAAAAGGGGGATAACAATTTGAAATGTAAATAAAAGATATTCAATAAAAAAGTGACTTAACATATAATATTATATGTTTATATATTATTACAATATTACTTTATTATAATATATAATAAAGTAAATTCTTTGCAAACAAACAACAACAACAAAAAGGAATGTATCAATTTTCATTCTTCTACATGCTGACCTCCAGTTGATCCAGCACCATTTGCTGAAAATGCTCTTTTTGCCACTGGATGGTTTTAGCTACTTTGTTAAAGATAAAGTGACCATAGGTGTGTGGGTTCATTTCTGGATCTTCAATTATATTCCATTGGTCTTCCTGTCTTTCTCTGTACCAATACTATACAGTTTTTATCACTTCTGTTCTGTAATACAGCTTGAGATCAGTAATGGTGATTTCCCCCACATGTTCTTTTATTGTTGAGAATAGTTTTTTGCTATCCTGGGTTTTTGTTTCCCAAATGAACTTGCAAACTGCTCTAACTCAATGAAGAATTGAGTTGGAATTTTGATGGTGATTACATTGAATCTGTAGATTGCTTTTTGCAGCATCACTGTTTACTATATTAATCCTGCCTATCCATGAGCATATTAAATCCTTCCATCTTCTGAAATCTTCTTCAATTTCTTTGTTTTTTCTGTTTGTTTTGAGTTATTTTTGTTCATTTATTTTTCATCTTTTTAGATGCCTATTAGGTTTTAATTAGAGAAAGGAACATTGTGGCTTTGGGTAGGTAGGTATATAAAGAGAATCTAAGATGTAGTCACAAAATATAATGTAAAAAGAAAATATTATTTTCAATTTGTAATTTGTTTTTCTTTCTATGACATTGGATTCTATTTTAATTGAAAACAAATGCTTTTATTCACATAACATATCCTGATTATAGTTTGCCCTGTCTCTATTCCTTCCAGTTCCTTCCCACCTTCTCTCCCCTCCTGACCCACTCATTTTCAGTTTCTCATTCAAAAACAACAGACTCTAAAAGATAACAACAGAACAAGGTAAAATATGGTATTGACTTGAGTCAAAACATTCTTATTGAAGCTGGACACAGCAACCCAACAGGAGGAAAATAAGCCCAATTGTAGGCCTAAGAGTCAGAGACCCATTAGCTGTCATAATCAGGAGTTCCATAAAATTACTAATCTAATAACAGTAATATAGATACAGAAGACCTTGTATAGACTTAGGCAGGTGCTGGGTCTGACCTCTCCCCACAGAGACTCTATCCTCATAAAATGTGATGTGATAGCACTGCCAACAGAGACTCTATCCTCATAAAATCTGGCTGGGCTTCTCTACATTCCTATTTGCTACCAAATGAAATCTCTCTGATGATGACTGGGTAAGGCACTAATCTATAACAGAATAGCATTAGGAAGAGTGGGTTGGATTATCCAAGCAGAGCCTTATATAAATTACTTCTTACGGGGTGGGCCATATGTTAATTCCAATATACGTTGGATATTCCCAACAATTCTGTGCTACTATTTGCCCTTGCATATTTTACAGGCAAGACAGACTGTAGGTTAAACGTTTTGTGGATCAGTGTCTACTTTATTCTTTTAGTAACCTGCAGAGTACTTTCCTACACCAAAGAATTGCTTATATGAGATGGTCAGTTGAGATTCAATAACCCATAATACTAGGAGTCCTCATTAAGATCACCTTCAAAGATTTCAAGAAGTTTCTACTACACTATTCCCCAAATCTCTCCTCCAATTCCAGCAGTCTCTCTTCTCATTCTGTCCCTCAATCCAACCCATCTCCACCTGATCCCTCTTGCTCCCAAACCCAGTCATCCTGAATTCACCCATACAATCTATTCTATTTACTTTCCCAGGCAGATCTATGCATTCCCCTCTAGAACCCACCCCTCTCGCATAACTTCTATGGGTTTATGGATTATAGTTTGAATATCATTTTATGTAATAGCTCATATTCATTTACAAGTGAGTATATACAATATTTGTCTTTCTTGGTTAAGGTTACCGCACTCTCACACAGGATATTTCATCCATTTGCCTCTAAATTTCACAGTATTTTTTTTTCTAGCTTGATAAACACTCCTTTCTGTAAACGTACCACATTTATCCATCCTTCTCATCTATCCACTCTTCTGTTAAAGAAAATCTAGGTTGTTTCAAATTTCTACATATTGTAATTAGAGTAACAATGAACATAATTGAGCAAGTGTTCCTGTGGTAAGGTGGGGCATCCTTTGTGTATAGGCTCAAGAGTGATGTAGCTGTGCTTGAAGTAGACAGATTCTCAATTATCTGAGTAACCACCATATTGATTTCCATAGTAGCTGTATATGTTTGCACATCCATCAGCAATAGAGGAGTGTTTCCTTTGATCCACATCCTCACTATCATGAGCTGTCACTTGTGGTATTGATCTTAGCTATTCTAATAGACGTAAGATGGAATCTCATGGTAGTTCTAATTCATTTTTCTGTAATTGCTAAGGATATTGAACATCTTTAAGTGTTTTTCAGCCATTTGACTTTTTCTTAATAGAATTCTCTATTTAAATCTGTTCCCATTTTTAAATTGGGTTAGTTATGTACTTTCTTGAGTTCTTTACATATTTCGGGTGAGAGTCATCTATCAAATGTGGAGTGCATAAAAATCTTTTTCATTTTGAAAGCTGACACTTTATCTTATGTTATGTTTCCCTTGTCATACGGAAAGCTTTTCAGTTTCATGAGATGGCATGTTTTCATTGTTGATATCAGTACCTGTGCTATTAGTGTCCTCTTCAGAAAGTCACCCCTTGTGCAGGAGCATTCAAGGATATTTCCAACTTTGCCTTTTGTCAGGATTAGTGTATCTGGTGTTATGTTGACGTCTTTAATTCACTTGGACTTGAGTTATGCACATGGGTAAATATGAGTCTATTTGTACATGTAGCCATCCAGTTTGACCAGCATCATTTGTTGAAGATGCTGTATTTTTCTAATATGTAGTTTTAGATATTTTATCAAAAAATAGGTGTCCATAGGTGTATGGATTGGGCCTTCAATTCAATTCCATTGATCAACCTGTTTTTATGCCAAGAGCATGCAGATTTTATTACATTAGCTATGTAATCAAAAATAGTGGGGTATCTAACATTTCTTTTATTGTTCATGATGCTTTTAACTATCTTTTACTAGTTCTCGTTGATGATGTTGATGCTCTTATTGTTGGACTTTGCTGATATAAAGTTTAGAATTATCTTTTGAATGTTCACAAAGAATTATGTTGGAATATTTGTGAAATTGCATTGAATCTAAAGATTGTTTAATGGGAGGATAGCCACTTTTACTCTGTTAATTCTATGAATGCATGAGCAAATATTAGCCCAGAAATCAGTACCTAGACCTCTAATTAACCCAAAACCACCTGCCTAGATACCAATATAACAACGTAATCTATAACAGCCCGAGCAATACATATATGTTAGAGGCCAGCTATCTTACTATAGTAAACCCTGAATATTCCAACATAACTGAAGCCCAAGAAAAAGGCTTAAAAAACAAATATATAAAGATGATAGTGGAAATGAAAGAAAATCAAATAAAAGAAGAAATAAAAGAGAATGACTTTAAAAATCCAGGAAAACACAAATAATTGGAGGAAATGGATAAATCCCTTAAAGAAAGCCAAGAAAATACAAACAGTTGAAGAAAACTAGAACTATTAAAAACCTGAAAATGAAAAAAAGCAATAAAGAAAACATAAACTGAGGAAATTCTAGAAATAAAAAAATTGAAAATTTTTAACAGGAACTAGAGAGGCAAGTGTCACCAACAGAAAAAAAGAGATGGAAGGGAGAATCTCAGGCATTGAAGATGAAATGGATATATAGAATAAATGGATATATGAGACAAAGAGAATGTGAAATATAAAAATAAATAAGTAAATAAAAACAATACCTAAAAAATAAGTCCAACAAATTTGGTACACTAAGAAAAAAATTGAAAAATAATGTGTATAAAGGAAGTAGAAGAAAACCAGGTTCAAATATTGCCCAATAGAAATAGGAGAACCCTGAGACAGAATAAAGAGACCCAGTCACCAAAATACATTTTTTAAAAAAATATTAACGTATGTTCAGGTGGACATAATGTAATTATTTTAATTTACAAGAATTATTTAGTTACATATTCCCTTTAGAATCATTGGTAACTAACAAATGCCTTAGGATTTAAAATTGATTTTGCAATTACGACTGTTTTCAAAATAACTACAAAATGAAAATAATTGTTTAAATGTCCTTCCACATACTAATGCTCAAGAAGGACTTTAGATTTTTTTACTTTTGCTATGTTCTTTCAGTTATTATAATCGGTTTTGCCGTCTGGAATTTTAAGTGAGTAAGTTATCCAAATCTAAACTCAAAATGGCTCCCTATGATCTGGGAGAAGGTTGGGGGAAATAAGTGAGTGGGTGGATTTGATAAAAACATATTGTACATGTATGACATTCTCAAAAGAAAAAAGTATGTATTCAACAAATTATATATTAATTAGTCCAAATTATTCATGTCATAATATAGTGTGCACTTAAAAATATTATACTGTACTTTATTCTTTATAAGTGGTATTTTCTTAATTTGTTTATTTTTGGAATAGCCTAATGTTCTTACATATAAATACAACCTTTTAAAATGATGGTTTTGCTCAGGTGACAGCAAATGCTGGCAAGGATGCGGAGAAAGAGGAACACTCCTCCATTGTTGGTGGGGTTGCAGACCGGTACAACCATTCTGGAAATCAGTCTGGAGGTTCCTCAAAAAATTGGACATTGAACTGCCTGAGAATCCAGCTATACCTCTCTTGGGCATATACCCAAAAGATGCCCCAACATATAAAAAAGACACGTGCTCCACTATGTTCATCGCAGCCTTATTTATAATAGCCAGAAGCTGGAAAGAACCCAGATGCCCTTCAACAGAGGAATGGATACAGAAAATGTGGTACATCTACACAATGGAATATTACTCAGCTATCAAAAACAACGACTTTATGAAATTCATAGGCAAATGGTTGGAACTGGAAAATATCATCCTGAGTGAGCTAACCCAATCACAGAAAGACATACATGGTATGCACTCATTGATAAGTGGCTATTAGCCCAAATGCTTGAATTACCCTAGATGCCTAGAACAAATGAAACTCAAGACGGAGGATCAAAATGTGAATGCTTCACTCCTTCTTTAAAAGGGGAACAAGAATACCCTTGGCAGGGAAGAGAGAGGCAAAGATTAAAACAGAGACTGAAGGGACACCCATTCAGAGCCTGCCCCACATGTGGCCCATATATATACAGCCACCCAATTAGACAAGATGGATGAAGCAAAGAAGTGCAGAAGTGTAGATCGCTCCTGAGAGACACAGCCAGAATACAGCAAATACAGAGGCGAATGCCAGCAGCAAACTACTGAACTGAGAATAGGACCCCCGTTGAAGGAATCAGAGAAAGAACTGGAAGAGCTTGAAGGGGCTCTAGACCCCACATGTACAACAATGCCAAGCAACCAGAGCTTCCAGGGACTAAGCCACTACCTAAAGACTATACATGGACTGACCCTGGACTCTGACCTCATAGGTAGCAATGAATATCCTAGTAAGAGCACCAATGGAAGGGGAAGCCCTGGGTCCTGCTAAGACTGAACCCCCAGTGAAACAGACTGTTGGGGGAGGGCGGCAATGGGGGGAGGGTGGGGAGGGGAACACCCAAAGGAAGGGGGGGAGGGAAGGGGATATTTGCCCGGAAACCGGGAAGGGAATAACACTCGAAATGTATATAAGAAATATTCAAGTTAATAAAAAAAAATGATGGTTTTGCATTTACAAATTTAATTACTTTGTATATATTTATATTGTTTCTGGTTTGTAGTTTTACACATAAGTTCATCTCTTTAAAATATAATTGTCATAGGTGAATGCCATCATTAAACACTGAACTGAGAACGGGACCCCCGTTGAAGGAATCAGAGAAAGGCCTGAAAGAGCTTGAAGGGGCTTGAGACCCCATATGAACAACAATGGCAACCAACCAGAGTTTCCAGGGACTAAGCCACTACCCAATGACTATTCATGGACTGACCCTGGGCTCCCACCGCACAGGTAGCAATGAATAGCCTAGTAAGAACACCAGTGAAAGGGGAAGCCCTGGGTCCTGCCAAGACTGAACCCCCAGTGAACATGATTGTTGGTGGGAAGGTGGTAACTGGGGGAAGATGGGGAGGGGAACACTGTTAGAGAAGGAGAGGGGGAGGGGTTAGGGTGATGTTGGCCCGGAAACCGGGAAGGGAATAACAATTGAAATGTAAATAAGAAATACTCAAGTTAATAAAGATGAAAAAAAAGAAATAGTGCCTTTATTCCTCAACATTTATGGATGTGGGCTCCTACACAGGTCCTTGATCAAAGTCTCTAATTTATAACCTGTTATGAAATTGTGAGTTTATTTTTCTAACCAGTTCATTAACACAGATGTTCAGCATAATCATCATTAAGTGCATTTGGGATAAGCTATATGCTATCAAGTCTTCTTACCTAATAACTAGTTATTTATCACAAAGCATACATCTCATGAATGCTATCTTCTTTTCCACGTAAAAAGGTAAGGTCTATCTGTCTGCCTGTCTCATCTATCTAGTCATCTATCTATCTATCTATCTATCTATCTATCTATCTATCTATCTATCTATCTATCTATCTTTCTATCTATCTATCTATCTTTCTATCTATCTATCTAGTCAGATATCTATCTATCATATCTATCTATCTATCTATCTATCTATCTATCTATCTATCTATCTATCTATCTAGTCATCTATCCATCAATCCATCCATCTATCTAACTGTGGCCATTTTTTTTTCTCAGAGAATATTGCTTGCAAGATACAGCAGTTGCTGTGATAATTATATATATATGCAAATATATATGCACTGATGCATATTATGTGTGTAGATTTGTCTAATTCTTGCTACTACTAGGACAACCTCCTATTTATTTGCTATAGAATTTCCAGAACTTTTCAGTGTTTGTTTTAGATTATCATAGTGACAGCTTCTCCATGTGTCTCAACCAGCAATAGGTCTTATGTAGCTCGAAGTAAGTGTACTAACTTTTAAGCCACCTCCTGTTGAAAGGTCTGTTTATGCAGAGCTTTGAATACTGACCAAAGGCCTGCACTTTTAAAATGATGACAGAAAGAATTAAGATAAAGCAGCTTTCATTATTTATCAGGTTTTACCATCAGATCAGTTTGTTAATACCCACCATACCCATCCATATCCTTTTGTGCTTCTTTGTCTCTTTCTCTTCCTCCTCTGTTCCTGTCTTCTGTCTTTTTCAAGGCCACATGGAACTACCTATGCTACTATATTTTTTTCTGATTGCCTTCCTACTTTGAGGACCAAACCTGGTAAAGGACCATTGCTAAGAAGCTTTCTCTCCTAATGAAGCTCATTATGAAAAGTTATTTTGTGTATGCCCCTTTTTACCTTAAATTCCAATGATTTGGTTAATTATAGACAAAAGTGTAGTAAAATTCTGTGTATCATAGTTACCCTATCTTATTTATTTTTTTACATCTGTAGGGAAAAGGTTTCTAATACTCCCCAAGTCATCTTTCTCTAGTCAGAAGAAAATACAGTCTAAATTTTATCAATGAAATTAACTAGATTACAAATGAGTTGTTTAAACTTTGTAACAGCAATGTTCAAGTAATTACCTTTGTTGTTTCTTCACATATCTGAAAAGAAAATTAACTCCTACTTTTCTATTTCTTTCCTTCTTCATGCTTCAACTACCTCACAGTCAAAATCTAATGAAAAAGAAAAATGAATGACCCATGAATTGGCTGAAGATTCATGTATCAATGGCAATATATCCTTTCTCAAGAAGAATACTGAGCTCAGAAAAATAATCATATACATTAGTTCATAGTAATATAAAGCAATATACATACAACTCCCTTAAAGTGGAGAAAGTGGAAAACAGCCTCGAACACAGGGGAACAGGGGAAACTTTCCTGAAAAGAAAGCCAATGACTTACGCTCTAAGATCAAAAATCGAAAAATGGGACCTTATGAATTTGCAAAGCTTCTATAAGTCAAAGGACACTGTCAATAGGACAAAATGCCAACCAACAGACTGGGAAAAAAATCTTTATCAATCCTACATCTGAAAGAGGGTTAATATCAAATATATATAAAGAAACCAAGAAGTTAGAGTCTAGAGAATCAAATGGGGCACAGAACTAAACAAAAACTTCTCAACTGAGGAATATCAAATGGCCTAGAAGCACCTAAAGAAATATATTCAACATCCTTAGTCATCAGGGAAATGCAAACCAAAACAACCTTGAGATTCTACCCCACACCAGTCAGAATGGCTAAGATCAAAAACTCAGGTGACAGCAGATGCTGTCAAGGATGTGGAGAAAGAGGACCTTTCCTCCATTGTTGGTGGGATTGCAAGCTGATACAACCACTCTGGAAATTGGACATAGTATTACCTGAGGTTCCTCAGAAAATTGGACATAGTATTACCTGAAGACCCAGCTATACCACTCCTGGGAATATAGTCAAAAGATGTTCCAACATGTAACAAAGACACATGCTCCACTATGTTCATAGCAGCTTCCTTTATAATAGCCAGAGCTGGAAACAACCCAGATGTCCTTTAGCAGAAGAATGAATATAGAAAATGTGGTACAGTTATACAATGGAATACCACTCAGCTATTAAAAGCAATGATTTCATGAAATTCTTAGGCAAATGGATGGAACTAGAAAATATTATCCTGGGTGAGGTAACCCAGTAACAAAAAAAGCACACATGATATGCACTTACGGATAAATGGATATAAGCCCAAAAGCTTGAAATACCCAATGTACAATTTACAGACCACATGAAGTTCAAGAAGGAAGACCAAAATGTGGATGTTTCAGTTCTTCTTAGAAGGGGGAACAAAAATATTCACAGGAAGAAATATGAAGACAAAGTGTGGAGCAGAGACTGAAGGATAGGCCATCCAAAGACTGCCCCACGTGGGGATCCACCCCAAATAAGGCCACCAATCCAGACAATATTGTGGATGCCAAGAAGTGCATGCTGACAGGAGTCTGAAATAGCTGTCTCCTGAGAGGCTCTGTCAGATCCTGACAAATACACAGGCAGATGCTCACAAGTAACTATTGAACTGAGAATGGGATCCCAAATGGAGGAGTTACAGAAAGGATTAGAGAAGCTAAAGGGGTTTTGCAGTCCCATAAGAACAACAACAATAACAATCAACCAGGTCCCCCAGAACTCCCAGGGACTACACCAAGTGTTCACAGGGATGTACCTATGGCTCTAGCCGCATATGTAGCAACGGATAGCCTTGTTCGGCATCAATGGGAAGAGAGTCCCTTGATCCCGTAAAGGCTCTATGCCCCAGTACAGGGGATTGTCAGGGCGGGGAATGGGTGGGTGGTTAAGAGAGCACCCTCATAGAAGCTGGGGAGATAGCAGGTTTCTGAAGGGGAAACTGGGAAAGAGAATAACATTTGAAATATAAGTAAAAAAAAAAATCCAATAAAGAAAAAAAAGTCAAAAAAAAAAAAAAAAAAGATAACATAAGAGTTCCCAAACCAGAAATCTGTAATTTCACTGAACACAAGAAGCGTAGTCTTTCATTTTTCTACTCTTATTTAGATTCATTCATAAAACAGAGTTTTGGAAATACTTGAAGTTAATTATAATCTTTTTTTCCTTAGCCACATACTCAGTGAATAGAATTTCCCTTATTTCACCTTCTCCCTTTCTCTCCCTCTTCCTCTCTTCCTTCTTCCTCTTCCTCTTCCTTATTTCCGTTGCTACCCTAATACTGGCCCTCCTGCTTGCCATTTAAATAACAAGGATTAATTGCATTACCAATTATTAATAATACATAGAGCATAAAGCTTTGCCCATTTGGTCCACTAATGATACCCAATACATCATTACCTACTTTGCAAAGTGAGAGGGGATGACCTGGATGGATCATTTCCATTCACTCTACCCCTGGCAAGCTTTAGCCCTTTATCCTTTACGGCATTTAAGTAAAACAGAAGTACTCCCACAACATAGAAATCATAGTATTAAAATTAATCCACTTACACATCTTATTATTGAAAAACTGTGAACTCATTCAGGTGGGGAAGTTTATATTTTTCTATGTCCACAACACCTTGCATAAATTTGTGGCCCACAACATGCAGTTAGCAAAAAAAAGAAGGTAAGAATGTATGGTTTGAAAATGGGGAATACAATGATGGTATTTTTAATACCTTCTTAAATGAAAAAGGAATAGGTGAATTGAACTGAATATGTGGAAATCATTTAATGAACCATATTAGAGAGGGCAATATTTAGACACATTTTAATATTTGTACCAGAAAGTAGGTAGATTTTATTCCAATTTTCTATTCCCAAACTTAAATGTGCCTTTAAAAAATAACCTCAGTATGCAATTATGC
The DNA here is from genome assembly GCF_011064425.1 of Rattus rattus. Taxonomy (NCBI): domain Eukaryota; kingdom Metazoa; phylum Chordata; class Mammalia; order Rodentia; family Muridae; genus Rattus; species Rattus rattus. The sequence continues at coordinate 128,806,543 of NC_046159.1, forward strand.
TCATACAAAGATAATTTTTGTTTCAGGGAGTCAAATAATAAAATGGTGGAATGGGGAATAAGCAAACACTGGAGGTTTTTTTTTTTTTTCATCTTTCTTATAAAGTCACCTAGAGATTGGAACTTCCTCTGAAACTATTCATCAGGGGTGAAGCATCCAGAATAAGGTGGAGAAAAGTATGTGTTTTAAAGCTATCTGGTTATCTCTCACATATAAGTGTTTTTGAATCAATTAATCAATACATTCTTATGTCTAAGTGTGCATAGACCACCTTAAGTGCTTAATAAAAAGCAATGTGTGTATGTTATGTTGATGATGATGGTATGATGATGATGATGTGGGGGGGAGTGGGTGTGTGTGCGCATGCATGTGTGCAGGTGCTCAATCTTACAAGCAAACAGCATGAGAAGTTTGACAATTTTCATCATATATATATATATATTACTTTTTAAAAAAGGAACTCACATTAAAAGATTGAATTGGTTCATCTCACGTGCAAAGTAAAATAAATACAAAAATAGAGACCAAGTCCCTCTAAGAGAAATCTAGGACCCATTTAAAAGATCCCTATTCAAAAAACCATTAAAAATGACTTCTCTAAAATGTGGTTTATTTACATAATGGATTGGTATTCAGTTATTTAAAAAAATCATGAATTTTGTAGGAAAATAGATGGAACTAGAAAATATTATCCTAAGTGAGGTAATTCAGACCCAAAAGGACAAGCATAATATGTACTCACTAATAAGTGCGTATTAGCCATAAAATACAGGATAACCACAGTCAGTCCTCAGACCTGAAGAAGCTAAACAAGAAGGAATGCCCAAGCGAGTATGAGTCTAACCCTGCAGAGACTTGATGTGCTAGGATGAGGGGATGGGGTGGGGGAACACTTTTAGAAAAGAGGGAGAGAAGGGAAGAGGGGAGGAACTTGTGAGGGAGGGAACTGGGAGGGGATACAGTGAGCAAAATATAAGTTGAATGAATGAATTAATGAATTAATTAATTAATAAGAAAAAAACTAAAAAAAAAAACAAACAAACAAATTAGCTTATCTACATACCCAAGTAGGAAAAGCTGAGAATCAAGGTGTCTTAAAACCTTACCATTAGTAAGGTAATGCCAACTTCCAGAGTATACCTAGCAATACAGAGATTTGTAGTGCACTTAACGCATCTCAGGTTTGCCATGGCTCTCCCAGAGGTCTAGCTGCTATATCTCTTCGGAGTCCAGCAACTGAAAGAGAGCCTATAATGAGCATATGATCACTTTTTGATACCATTGCCCTCTGTTCAGTGAAGTGGTAGTGATGTCCAGTTCCTCATTTTTACTGAAAGATGCCCTGCTAGCATCACTCTTAAAGAAGGCTTCGAGTGAGAGTATCATGTTGGATGAGGATCAGTAAGACTTTGGCCCTCCGTCCAAATGTGCAGACATAGCAACAATAGCAAGAGCATGCTCTTTGCAATCCAGTTTCTTTACATGATTAAAACAATGTCCCTTCATTTCTCTGGGAGGACTTAGTTTACTTATTGGAAATCCCAATTTTTAAGGTGCAGGAAAGGCCTGACTTACTACTGGGACATGACAAAGCTCATCATTTGCCAGAATCAAAAACACAAAGGGAAAGAGATGAATTAAACTAGTTGTTTCCTCTCTATCCCTGAAGGTTTCTCCCAGCTCAGAATCTATCAGACAAATCACAGTGCTCCCAGTTCCTAACTGGAAGGTGTGTAGTGCATGCCTCAGGTCCCTTCTTTCCCAGCTGCTGCTATCTATCAAGCTGTTAACTAGTCTGCATCTGGAAGCTGATGGGGCAGGCAATTAGTAGTCCTCTGAGATGCTAAATGGGGGTGTGAGTACTTCACAGCTGCCCTACCCTTGGCTTTCTCTGGTATTAGAATCCCATTCATCTCTCACTGCTACTGAGACCTGACATCTGCTGCAATCATGAATTTAAAAGAGTGTGCCATCCGAGAAACACTATGCTCATTTGTCAATATAGCCTACATCGCATGGAGCAAGTGGGTGAAAATGTGAGCTTTAGTGTACCACTAAGATATAGAGGAACTAGGCCCCATATGTAGCAATCCAACATTATCAGCTGTTTGTCAAGGGGGTGGATTCAATCTTGCTTGTTTAAAAAAGATTACAGAATGAAATAGAGATAGAAGGAAATGTTTTCCAAATCAAAATCATAAAACTTAGACTATAATATATGTGTTATAAATGAGAATAACCAATTGACCTGATAAAGACTTTAAAATAACAATAATTGAGAACAAAACAGAAATTTGATAAAATAAGAATTTGAATAGATTATAAACTACATAAAATACTAGGTAGGAGTCATAGAACTGAATGATAGGATAACTAAACTGAAAATTTCAATGCCAAATTCAACAACAAAGTATAGAAAGCAGAATAGCTCATATATGCTACTAGAAATCATTTGCTACTGCACAGAAGTCCAGGAGTATTAAGGGACAAGGCAAACAGGACACTTAGATGAAGTCTCTTTGCCAAATAAAAATCAGTAGCAGTCCCCATGATATGAAACAGACTATTCTTTCTCCTGCTCAGGAATCATAATAGAAACAACAATGAAGTATGAAAAACTGTATAAGTTGTCTCTTGTATTCCATAACAATAACAGGGTATTTAAACTGAGAACCCAAGAAAACACCATGTCTATATCAATTTATTATCTGTTACAGATGGAGTGGCCATTTGGATAGTCTAATGATAAAAATATGAATGGATTACAAGCAACAAAGAAATATGCAGTTGATGTATGGGAGGCAATTTGGCAACAATCTCAATGACAATTAATAAATCTCATGTTGAAACGCCACAGTTTGATTTACTCCACAGAACAATCATTCAATCAGATGAAATCTCTTTTGTCAAATTTTAACCTAGTGTATGAACAGAACAACGGACACAACGAAATCTTTGAGATCGTGCCATTCACAGGTGGATCCATAACTACGGGTTACCTATCTTCTGGAATATTAAAATTACGCAATCCTCAAGTGGCCCTCTTATGGTAGAGGCTAAATTGAGATATCCAGTAACATTGGAAAGATCATATTTAGTCGGAAAAAATTAATCAGACCAAATTGATTATGTTGGTACTTTAACTAAATTTCAGAATTGTTAATACAATTGTGTGACAGTCGATACCTATTTTATATATGGGATTACAGGTCTTTGTGTGTACCATTAAGACTTGAAACTATACTTCTATATTATAACACCCTTGTAGAAATCAAGAGTGACAATGGTACTCACTTCAAATATAAGTATTAATATATAGAATGGATTTATACCACCTTATTATCTGAAATTGGATGATATAATACAAGGAAAAAATGAAAGGCTAAACCAACAATTGAAAGAGTTCAGGATTTATTCAATAATAGAATTATTGATTAATAAAAACCGTATAGACTAAGCATAGAGTCAAAGGGCAAAAATTCTAGTAATATGACTCATTGTGTCCAAACTCCCCCAAATTACAGCTTTTGTAGAAGACTAACTGCTGGAGATCAGTTTGGGATCCAGTTTCCAGCACGCATCCAGTTTACAAGCACTGTATCTCCAGTTCTATGAAATGCAATACCCTCTGACTTTTATAGGCATCTAGATGCACAGGGTGCATATAAACTCACAGAGGTACACTTAGACATACATATAAATAAACAAATTGCAAAAGAAGATGTTTTGTAAAAGTAAGGTTGCTCATAAATGCCCATTAATTTTTGTTCTTAACCCCATGCCACAATTTTATATCATAAGTAGTGCTTTCAGGAGTTAGGCCATTCACATTTTGGTTCTACTTAAATTCTTAGTGGATTAAGAATCTTTGTCTTCTCATAATGTTAGGATGGTCAGAGGGTTTCTTTGCTGACTGACCACAAAACAGGATCTTTTCACCGTGTTTGAACTAGCAGATCTTGTGCTATAGCATTGTGTATGATGACTTTAATCTTCCAGTGATCTTCTAATCTTTAATCTTGCCATTTGGTATGTACAGCAAAGAAACCCTCTGACCATCCTAACAGTATGAGAAGACAAAGATTCTTAATCTACTAAGAATTTAAGTAGAACCAAAATGTGAATGGCCTAACTCCTGAAAGCACTACTTATGATATAAAATTGTGGCATGGGGTTAAGAACAAAAATTAATCGGCATTTATGTAATAAATGATAAATGTTGTTATATTCCTTCAATTATTTGTTTTTACACTAATTCTAAAATTCATAGGTACTATATATTTGTTCACAAATGCTACCAAATTTGCTTGGTCTATCTTGACCAATTCAGTATTATTCTTCCTATAAGAACATTGCTCATTCTACACATCTCTTCCTGTTTTTTTTAATAGATTGTTTAATGCAAAGCATCAATTTAGATATTTGCCAATTTAACAAAGACATATCCTGATTAAAAAATACAATAGATCAATCTTCCTTTAAAATGATTTCATCTTCTGGCTTTCTAGTACCATTTTCACAAACAATAAGGACTTTAATAATCCTGTGTGCCTATGTATCCACTGATGCATGCACACATGTATATATGTATGTAACTATCTATCTATATGTATCTATATATAGATACATATATATCCATTTATCTATCTATATGATGTGATTATAGACATCACTTACAAAAGTATTAGATGCATGATTTAATGTATCTTAATCCTATGCTGCTTTTAGAATTAACAAACATTTAATTACATTTGAATCAGAATGTATTAAGTCAATAAGTTTTGGAAGTTAATACTAGTAATAGCCCTAAAAATAAAATGTCACAAGATAAAATAGTAGAAATGAAAATGTCCTTGAAATCATTTGTAAATGTTATAGTATATCTATTAATGTTACATATGCAAGACACTGAGTTGTTTGTTATTCTAAGTTACTCAGTACAGTCTTTGTACAAATACCTTTTATCTGTGGATAAACTTGCCCCTTAATCATATGGAAAAGGAAAAAGAAAACAAAACACACCAACAATAAATAAGTTGTTGTTCCGTGTGTGTGTGTGTGTGTGTGTGTGTGTGTGTGTGTGTGTGTGAATTGCTTTAATAAAACCTGCCCTTAAAACCAAATAAATGTGAATCATATCCAGGAATGTTTGGTATCTTCACCAAACTTATGATTAAATATGTTTTATCTAATAATAATAAAAATGCATATTTTTATATTTGGTGATCATGTAGAAACACAGTAGAGAATTCCTTAAAAAATTTTCAAATGTATACATTCCATATAGTTTTCTACATTCTATATTTATGAAAGAAATGTCCATTTGATTCATGAACTAGCAAAGGAGACAGAGTCCCAACTATACATCCCTCACCACCAACAAATACATTCTGGGCTATGGATGAGTTGTATCTAATTGATTTGTTAACTAAAGGAACCCCATGGAAACCCCTGAAACAACCCAAGCTATTGGAAAAGCTATCTGTAAATGTTGTTTTTATTTCCTCAGCTCGAGAGATGGGAGCCATACCCAAGCTGTGCAAACACATGGCTTGGGCTGAGCCCAGAGCATTTCTCTTTCTGTTCTAATTGTCCCTAGGTCTAGGCCTGGAAGCTTCTAGCCTCTGTACAATCTAATCTGAGCTGAAAGATTTAATCTGCCTTCCTAAGCTTTGACTCAATTGCTCTGCAGCCTCATATTAACTTTGTTCTAATAATTTTCTGGTTCATTATTATTCTCTTACTCATTCTGTCTTTGTATACTTCTAGCTTGTTTTCTGTCTAATCTGCCTCTGTAAAACTGTCATGGTAAAACTTCCAGAGACACATACCACAAGCTACATACTACATACCTCTCTTCTCTGTGCTGCTCTTGCATGAATTTATACATTACATCTGCCTTGTACAACATTTTAAAATATTGTTAGTTTAGGTATGACAGTTGAAGTTGATATACTATGAGAAAAACAGACAATTGGAGAACATTATATTAAACCACATTGTGTGATTAAACTACATATTTTTGTTCAGGAGAATGAATTCATTGTCATTGAAATATTAACTGTTCTAAATAACATCCAATTTTGATTCTAAACTGTCCTCTTATCATGTGTTATTCTTTGAAAATGGCTTATATGTAAAACAAAGCCTTTCAAAGCACAATTTTATATTTAGATAATTACTTTTGTCCCAATAGGAATGTTGCTTTATTGGGTTTTTGACTTTTAATACATGTGTGCCTTTCTGGACTATTGTAGTGTTATGCAAAGAACAACTTTTTAAAATAATTTATTCAAAACCATAATTTTTCAAATGGATTTCACATTAATTTTTCTTTTAATAGTCTTGACTGAAATAATGTCATTTAGTATAATTTTTATTAAAATAAAATTTATCATAGTAAAATTTCAGGACAGTATCAAGAGCAGAGAAAATATGTATCCTCAGATCCAACCCATTGTGACTTCAGGTTATCAGCCAACATTAAACACTTTAAATTAATGCTGTTCATAATCATAATTATCTTGATGTGCTACCATTATCTATGTAAATGTCCATAATTCTTTACCATTGTCATAAGAATATAAACATGTATAAGAATTTTGTTATTCTCTACCTTGAAATGTGTAATAGTCTGAATTATATAAAGAACTAACTTCTATCATTTCAGAAGTTAAATAATTCTGCATTCATTGTAAAGAAAACTTTGAACGTTGACTAAAACATGATTTAGTTACAGCCCAGTTGTTCCTTTCCACTATTTAATTTACTTCAATTATGTCACTTGCATTAAGGTAAATAGTGTAATTTATTAAAAATGTCAAACTTCACATTTCACTTCCTTGATTGATTTCAGCTATTTAGAAACCAGAGCATTTTACTCGGTGCCATGTCTCAGCAAACACCACAGCTTGCAGCATTTTTACTCTCTCCAGCCTTCAGTTTTTTACTAAGGCAGTGACATTTTAATGTAAGATCTTTTTATCTAAATATCCATGCTTATTTTAAAGTTCAACAAATTGTGTGTCCTTTAATGCCATTGTTCCATTGACATCAGTATTCCTAGTATTATTTTTGATTAAGGGTATATTAAATCATTCGAAGTAGCATTTTATTTATTTTATTAATCACTCCATGCTTTTACATCTCAAATAATATCCCACTTCCTGGTTACCCCTCCACCAACCCCCATTCCACATGAGCCCTCCTCCATCCCCTTTGCCTGTGAGAGGGTGCTCACCCACCCACCCTCTCTTACACCACCACTCCAGCACTCCCCTATGCACTGGGGCATCAAACGTCCCTGGGACATTTTAAACCAAGAATTTCAGTTAGTGTCAAACACAGAAGGCATGAAAACAAAGGAATTAGAATCCAACAAATGTTGTGGCAACCTTCACCCTATGAACTCTCCATGATCTGACACTGAGTTATTTCTAAGCAAAATAATTATTATATAATCCAAAGACCAAGAGAAGACTGTGGCTAAATTTTGATGACTGAAAGATAACACAACTAAATTTGTTTGCTTATGTAGTATAAAATATTTACAGAAGAAATAAAGCATGCAAGGATTCTGGATTCAATGTACTAGACGTTGGCATAGTTCATTATTTCTGGCAATAGTTATATATTTTAGAACATATGAAATTGTAAATATTTATAATTATGTTTATATATTTAAATTTTTATTTTAGGTTTTGAGATGGAATCTTCCTATGATCTCAGGCAAGGCTAAAATTAGCAATCCTCTATGTCAACCTCTTGACTTCTGCATTTTCATGTCTGTACACTTATGCCCAGCTTAGAAAGTATTGTTTAGTTCAAGCTTTCTATTTGTATTTAAATAGACGATTGTAACTGACATAAAATACACTATTCACAGAAGGAAGTGGGATTTTTGAATTAACAAATAATATTTTATTTAATCATTAGAAGGATAGACCTGAATAAGCTTGGTAGAAAAAAAAAATTGAATCTATGATTATGGTGTTTTTCTAGTTTCGTACAACACTCATATAAATGTGTGTGTGTGTGTGTGTGTGTGTGTGTGTGTGTGTAAATGATTGGATTCATCAATTTGGAAGCTGATACTGTCATAGCAAAAATACCTTTAAAGGTGATTATTTAGCTTCATCAATCCTAAAACTCTGGCAACATAAAATTACCCTTATCTAGGTCTCATCATTTAGATGAATTATCTCCAGTTGGTGTTCTTCTGTGGTGTGTTTTTCTTCTAAGAAACTCTTTGATTAAGAAAAATGAGATAAGATTAAAAGACAAAATTTATTCTCATTATCTCAAATAATGTCTTCCTCATTTTCCCAAATAAATATCATTGCATGCTCGATGAGTTAGTTTACTCTGATTATCTTTCTCAATCTTTCTCTTCTTTGTCTGGGGAAAAGAAAAATGAATGTTCCAAATTCCCAGGAAGGAAAGGTCTATAAGATTCCATTTCCTACTCAAAGGAATGGAAGCTTAAAACCCTATCATCTAAGAAGAATTTTGGCCTTACTTTTCTCCTCACTCCTACTTCCTGTTTGCCTTCTAGATTCAGTGTCTGGAAATTCAGTCTTTAAATTATTCCCTTAAGGACAAGGATAAATTATAATAAATCAGAATAGGGAAGAAAATGTCCCATCTATGTATATGAATTCCATGTGAATTGATATTCTATGCATTTTTAAGGTATTTTACTCCTCAACAACCCTCTATGCACCTCCGGTAGTGAACAATCCCTTTTAAAAAGTGGGACAGGTAATGGAGGGAATCATTGACCTGCATATAACCACAAGGAAATGCAAGATAAATTAGAACTACTTCTAGGGCTCTCATCCCATTTCAAAAGAAATGGTATAATAGTGAAGAAGCCATAGTGCATGGAGTTTAGTTAATTCCAAGCTGTCTCTTCATCATCAGTCCTTCCCAAGGCCATTAGCATGACTCAATTTCAGGAGAATCCTTATGAGTCTTCAATTTCTCTCACCCTTTCACAGTGATGTCCACTGCATCATGTCTATACAAAAATATGAGGTGTTTGAGTATGCTTAAGGATGCAGTGCAACGGTATGCGAGGAACAACTGGGACAATTCAAAATTTGCTGATTGTGAAATTATTGAATTACCAGCCCTCCTATAAATATCTGGACAGCATGTTGTCTTAATATATCAAAAATCCTGACAAATGTGAGACAAATAAAGTAGGAATTCATTTATTCCATTTTCTTCCCTGAGAGATAAAAGACTCATTTTACTGAACAATAAACATTTTCATTTTAGAATATTTTAGCCATACATGTATGCCTGTGAAGACAGAGAGGAAGGTACCCAACATATCAGGAGAATTAATGAGAAGAAGAGGAAAAATAAATGCAGAAGGTGGTAGAAGGAGGTGGGGATTCCATGTAATTTACCTTGATTGAGATTTCTTAAACCCTGAGAGAGACTGAAAATTTTCACTGTGCACATGACTGATGATACAGTCCTTGTGGTGGTTTTGAATTAAATTTGCCTATGGAGATAGGCTCATGTATTTGAATGCTTAGTCACTGGGGACTATTACTATTGAAAAAGGATTAGAAGGATTAATAGGTATGCCTTCTTGGAGGAGGTACGTTACTAAAGGTGGGCTTTAAGGCCCAATGTCTCCTTTTTTCCACTTACGCATCAGGATGTAGCTCTCGGGTACTCTTTAGTGCTATCCTGCATGCTGCCATCTCCATGCCATGATAATAATGAACTAAACATCTGAAACTGTAAGCAATACCTGATTAAATACTTCCTTTTCTAAGAGATGCTGTGGTCCTAGTGTCTTCACACCAATAGATCAGTGGCTAAAACAGATGTTGGTAGCAGGGAGTGTTATATTGCTGTGATAGGCCCTACCATGCTGCTTGTTGGAAGAATACAGAAGACTTTAGGATGTTGGACTAGAAAAAAACTTGGATGCTTTAAGTGTGGTTGAAGAGTCATCCCAGTAGGAGCATGGAAGACAATGCTGAGGGCTATTTGCATTAAAAGTCCATATCGCCAACTTAAAGAGATGAAAAACATTAGTAAGTAGCCTACAGACTATTTCTGTGATATTTTGGCAAAGAATATGGCTGCTTTTTGCTCTTGATCTAAAAATCCGCCTAAAGCTTTGAGGGTGAGTTGGCATCCTTAACTCTCCACTGAGAATCCTGATTGGCTACAGGAGATGCACACTTCAGGCTTCATATCCCCAGTGCTACAGTCAATCTTACAGACTCCATGGAAGGTCTCTGGAATGTTCCAGATGCCTGTTCCCTACACCTCCTCCTGCCAGATTTCCCTTCACGCTCCTGGACCCCTCTGCATGTATTTCCCTATACCTGATTTCTCCACTCCCAGTTTGCCTCTCCATAGTTTCTCCTACCCAGTTCCCTCCTTCCATCCACATTTGAGGACTGCTGCAGTTCCCCTCTTGAGTGAGATTCAAATATCCTCCTTTGGGACCTCCTTGTTATTTAGTTTCTTTGAGTCTGAGGATGATAATGTGGGTATACTGTACATTATGACTAATATCCACTCAGAATTGAGTACATACCACGCACGTCATGACTGGCTCAACATGAGGCCCATTGTATGGCCAAGAACCAATCCCTGATTCTTCTGTGAGGCTCCACCTAGTAACTGACTAAAATGATGCAGAGACCACTACCTCACTTCAGCAACCAAACATTAGATGGAGCTCTGGGAGTCTTGTGGAAAAGTTGGAGAGAGGATTCAGGGATCCTGAGGGGATAGGTACTCCAAAGAAAGACCAACAGTGTCAACTAACCTGGATCCTTGAGGGTTGCCAAAGACTGAACCACCAACCCAAAAAATAAAAAAAAAAAAAAGAAAAAAAAAAAGAAAGAAAAGAAAAGCATACATGGGCTGAACTTCCCACCATGCATGTGTGCTTGAGCGTGTGTGCGCACGCATGCACACACACACACACACACACACACACACACACACACACACAAAGCATATAAGCAGCTCGGTATTCATGTGGGACCCCAACAACTGAAGCAGGGGCTGTCCATGAATCTGCTGTCTACCTGTAGATCCTATTCCCCTAACTGGGCTACTTTGTCTGGCCAGAGTGCAAAATGATGTACCTAGTTCTGTAGTGTCTTGATGCACCAGGATGACTTTATATTCAGTGGAGGACTCCTCTTTTTGAGAGAAGAAAGGAAGGAGGAGTGATGGGAGAGACTGAGGGAGGGGAGACTGGTAGGAAGGGGGATGGTGATCAGTATGTATAATAAATAAATTAATGGAAAAAATATGCATGAAGCTAAAATGAACACTTTTGAACTAATAGAATTGGTCATTGATTTCAAGAGATTTCCAGACAGCCTAGCATTCATTGTATCACATGGTCAATAATAGTCCTTCTTAGGCTCATCAACCATGAAGATAAGCAAGAAGAGGAGGAAAAGGTGAAAATGTATAATTTGAAGAGAAAGGAAGCATTAGGAATTGTAACAGAATGAAGTTCAGTGTTCAAGGACATAAAGAATGTTATAGACAAGCCTGATACTAAACGGGATAAAGGAAGGTATAACCTCAGAGAAAGAAGCCCCCCAGCTAAACTTCTACTTTATGAAGTGGAAATAAAGAAAAAACATAAGCACTAAAAGAAACCGTTAACAACAGAAAGATGGTACAAATGTAATTGAAGGAGAGAGACATGTATTAGCCACATCGAGCCACCAGAATGTGGTAGCTTTACCCAGGTGGTTATAGGTATAGAGTTAAGGATACAAGAACTTTGCTATGAATCTCATTCTACAACTAAAAACAAATCTGCTTAGGTGATGCATATTTCAGGAATATCACTACAGTAAGATCCAGAAATGATGTTATGTGAAGCTTGGATTTTGTTGGGGACCATAAGATGTTGGAGATTCCTAGCATAGTTTCCATGTAGAGCTGCAGACTTGGTATGGAACCAGCCCTAGAGAAAGAAGTATATTGAAGTCAACAAAGCTGAAAGGAGATGGAGGTCTGAGAAGCACAATGAAATCAAGCACAGAAATAGAGAATTTGTCTTCCTAGATTTAGGTCTTCTTTCAACCAGTATTTCCTGCCTAGGCTTCCTTTCCTTACTCTTGGAACAATAATGTAGACCCTGTGTCAGACTGGAAGGATGAGATCTGCTTTTTCATTTTTAATTTTACAGAGGCTTACAGTTAATAGATTGCTTTGAGTCTCAAAAGAGACTTTGAACTTTGACTTTTAAGCAATATTGAAACTGTGATAGACTATCTGGACTTCTGAAGTTGAACTGAATACAGTTTTGCATTATGGTATGGCTACAAGCTTATGGGGGCCAGGAGCAGAATTTAGTGCTTTGAATAAGAAAGATCCCACAGGCTTAAATAGTTGAATGGTTAGTCTGGAGGCAGTGGCACTACTTAAGAAAGATGAAGAAGAATTAAAAGGTAAGGCCTTATTGGAGGAATTGTGTCACTAGATGTTGGCCTTGAAATTTCAAGAAACCACAACAGTGTCAGTATGTCCTTTGAGGCCTATGGATGAGAACAGAGCTCTCAGCTACTGCTCTAGTTCCAGCCTGCATCCTGCCATGCTGCTCATCATGATGCTAGAGAACTAAATCTCTGAAACTGTAAGCAGTCCCCATATTAAATGAATTATTTTATGAGTCACCTTGACCATAGCAAAAGAATCTTTACAGCAAAAGAATCTTCAATGGTTTGGGCCACAGGGCAGATCATTGAAATAAGATATTCAAGTATGGTGAAAATGAGATGACATAGTCATTTATTTTGGATAGTTTTTTATATTCATATGTTTTGTCATATTTATTGTTATTATCATTATTATTATATAAGTGAAGTCCTATATTCTGTAACATTGCTATTGTACTGCAATCCACTTTTTTCCTTGTAGCCCATTATTTGCCTGAAGCTCCAGTTCAAGTACCTATATTTCACTAGTAGAATGCTTTGCCCTGTCACAGGATAAGTAGACAGTGGACCAAAATAGTCAGCGGGGATAGGAAATTTTCTAGCCAGAATAATTCAAGTAAGCCACAGGTGACATAAAAAAAAGTTCCTGATGTGATTACAGAATGGTGAGAGGAGTCAACTGGAAACAAATGTACTTTACTCTTTAACTTTCTGATTTCCCATACAAAAGTTAATTAAATATCCATCTCCTATAGCATTGCAGTGATTGATAAAGGAGAAGAAATGCTCAAACTGTGTTGCCAGGACCAAGACAATTATTAACTCAGAGACTCACAGATGGTCAATATGCAGAGAATAAAAGATTTCAGAGTGTTCAGTCCTAAATGAGAAATCTATATCAAACTCCTGTACTCAAGACTCAAGGATCTATGGGAAGAGGGGCCTAAAGGAAGTAGATGACATCAAGAAAATGGTGTTTCCAAGAACCACAGGGCATATGTACATATGAAGTCAAAGCAATTGTGACAATTTGCACAAAACTTGAAAAAAATTAATCTGACAAAATTCTGACACACACACACACACACACACACACATACACACTACGAGAAACAGGCAGACAGACAGAAGGACAGAAGGAAGGAAAAAGAGAGACTGAGACAGAGAGACAGTAACAGAGAGACAGGCAGAGACAGAGAAACACAGGGACAGAGGGAGAGAGAAATAGAGAAACAGACGAAAAATTTGTTAGGTAAGTAAGTGTTAAAGAATTTACAAGGAGTTGGGGGAGACAGATAAATGTGATTAAAATACATTGTCTGAAATTCTAAAGAATTAATGAAACATTATTTTAAGCAATGAATAATTATCTCCTGACCCTCAATGTACAACCAAGTTCAAGATCATAGCCATGCAAATCAGACTATCAAATAAAGTGAGAGAGCTTTCAATACATTTCTTCTTTTGAATTTTACAATAGCAACGAATACTCTCTTGCAAACTTTTCATTTGCAAAATAGTAGAACCACACGTGTGTATACCACATAGACCTTACTTTCAGCATAAGCAGAGAGCAGTGATCAAAGCTAGTGATGAAGGGGAATGCTTGGGTTGGAGTCTCTTGTGTCAACATGGGAAAAAAAATTATAGCTGACCCCACTATATAACATTTTGTTTCTGTTTTCAAAGTTTTCACCCACAAGAACCTCAAAAGACAGTGAAAGTTCTCCAAAATTAAGGTTTGGCCTTAGCTCTTTCTGCAGGAACTGTCTCAGATTCCCTGACTTACTGGACAATGGGTTTTCCCTGGCTCATCTAATACTCTCAAATAATCAATCAACTTTTATAAAGAGCAGCTTCATTAAATAAACAGGCAGCTTCCACAAAGGCTGGTTGTTTCTGAGGGAGACATTTGTTGCACAGCAAAATCCTCCAAGATAAACCTCTAGTTTGGGGAGAAGCTTATAAACTTGGAAAGTGTTGAAAGAGAAGCAAAATTAGGATGCTCTAAAAAGTGGTAGAAAAGATTGTTCTAAGGGAAGGTGAAGCACAACCTGCAGGGAAGCTCATTAAGTATGGGAAACAAAGTCTCCAGAGGCTTTTGGAAGTCCCTGAGACTAATCAGATGCATTAGGCTCCTCCTTCTACAGGAAGATATTAAACTAAGGACTGCTGAGAGACACTCTCAGACAAGCTGAGCTGCTCAGAAGAGGATTAGATGAGCTGAGGTAGCTAAAAGAAGAAGCGATGGGCAAAACTGCCTGGGGGAAAGGCTGAGTTACCTAGAAAATATTGTTTCCAGGCTGTTCAGCTGCCTACAGGCAGTCCAGTGCACTCCATATGTCCAGCTTCATGAATCGTTATCCGTGCTGGGATGCACTGTGTTTGTGATGCAGCCATCTGGAATAACTTCTGTTCTGTAAAGTAACTTCTTCCATATATTCCTGTTAACACTAAGAAAAATCTTTGGTTCACCATTAGAGACTTTGATGGCATCCCTTCCTTTGGTCTGCCTTTTTCTCCCTATGAGAACTAGTAGACATCTGCACATGTCTTCCTATGAATAGTGTCACACAATAACCTTTATCTCAAGGTGTTTTCAGAGTAGGCAAATCCATACAAACAAACAAAGAATACAGGCACACAAAATTTGTTTCTAACATCAAAGAACAATCAAATTTTGAGGCAAAGGGCCCTCATTTTCTGATTTCTTCATATTTAACTAAGCATATGGCAGGCTAACAGTAGAAGACCCTGATAAAGGTTTTCTTCCAAAGAAAGAAAGAAAAAAGAAAAGAATAAAGAAAAGAAAAACAATGTATACTTTCTTGCCATTGTGGTATGATGATGGTTTTCATGTCAGAAATAAGGATGTAACAATGGAAAGAAAACACACTTACCAATTGGAAAGTATGGAAAGGAAAAACGAAGAAAGTCAGCTAGTAGAAAAAAAATTCTTTAAAATAGCTATTACATATTGGTTGTCAGTTTTGCCTTTACAGATGAGCTACAAACACAGCTGGGCACATGTCTTCACATATCAGAAAGTTCCAAGGATAGATATCTGTGGATATCAAGGATTCTCCACTGGAAGAGGTTTGTAGTTTAGGTAGAATTTATCTTCAAGGAACAATCAGAGATTTCCTGTGCTTTTCAACATTATCTGGAATGAGAACATTTAAAATCATGGTCAAAAAGAAAAAAAAACATATTATATATAATTATGTATTATATGTTACATATATAATTTTATTTTAATTTTACATATTTAATTTTATGTTTTGAATATATATACATATGTATATATATACATCGTTGAGGTACATTCAAAGACATAGTGCAAAAATTTAAGTTCAACAGACCTAAAAATAATCTTTGGCAAACTATAAGAACTTTACTTTTGTTTATTTTTCTTTATTGAGAATTCTATATAGGTATGTAATGAAATAAGGACTATCTCCTGCTCCCTCTATCCAACTCCCCTCAATCAATTGTCTTACCAATCTAGTGTCTACTTTTTTATTCTCATAACCCACTGAGTCTGCTTAGTATTACAAATATGTGCATGGGTGTGAGTCCATGCTCTGGAGCATGTAAACCCTACTCATAGCCATGTTCTTCAGAGAAAAGCACTCTCCCTATTGTAGCAATTATCAACCGCCAATATCTAGCTTGTGTGACTGGGTCCTAGCAATCATCTACTCCTGTCTTGCTGGAATTTTAGCTAGAATGATCTTATACAAGTACGTATGGTAGCTATGAGTTCATGAGTCCAATAGTTACTTCATAGTCACATGATAAGAAGAAGTGATCGAATTGATGTCCTCAGATGCCCACTGGAAAAATAAAAGTCTCTGACCAAGGCTGATAATACCCTGATCCATGAATATAACCATATATATTTAGAAGAAAATTTAATAGCATGACTCTTTAACAAAATGATGGTAATAATTTCTTTCTCCTAGATGCTATTCAACTTCAGTCATCAATGATTTTTGTAGGATCAGCCAGTAAAGTGCCTACAAACATGAGGAGTGGAGTTCAGCTCCACAGAACCTAACAAAATTGCTGATGCAGAAGCCTTTACTGGCAACTCCAGCTCAGAATGTGAAATACAGATTACACCTAATCAGTCTAGCTGAGCAGAGGACTATTGATCTCATAAGATCCAGTTAAAGAAGAGATGTTATTTCAAAAGGTAAGGTGGAGAGGCTCTATAAAAGAGCCTCTGACATTGGACTAAGGCCTTCATATGCATGTATGCATATATTTACATGTACACCACACGTACACATACATGCACACAACACACACACACACACACACAAACACACACATACACACACACACACACACACTTTTTTGGCTTTCCTAATGTGCAGATCATATTCTCAGTTACTATGATGAGGTTTTGCCTTTGTTCTTTTTCCTATATATTTGGATGCCATGGGATAGAAATGAATGAATAGACTTAATAGAATGATCATTTATTCTTTGAGAGTAGCCATAGATAAGTGCACTGGTCATATTCATTTTATTTTTAGCTTATTAAAAAGAAGGCATTTCCTGACAAAATGTAAAAGGAAAGTTCAAATTTAAATAAATCTAGGAGATAAGTGGAATATTAGTAAGTTAAATGGCTCATATTATATTTTTCTGTATGAAATATCTATCTTCATGTTCTGACATATATACACATATATATACACATATATATATATACATATATATACGTATATATACATATATATACATATATATACATATATATACATATATATATATATATATATATATATATATATATACACAGCTCAGGTGCAATAAAATTGTTTCCGATTTTCCAGATACAACACAGCAAACTGGCTTATTACAGCCACCAAGCTATTCATCTGCAGATATTGTCAGTAAATCATAAATCATCACATAATAAGTATTGTAAGTTTTATAAGTCATAAGGTATGAGTTACAACTACTCAGCTCTGCCCTCCTGCAATATCTTCAGCTAGAAAAGTAGGAATGCTCTCTTTATTGTGACAGACATTTAAGAAATGATAACGAATGGGCTTTGTTCCAGTCAAATTCATTTATCAAAAACTACTTGACAGACTGAACCTATGGATCACCATTTGATGGCCTATGGTCTAAGGATCTAGTACCTACTATAGAGTAATGCTTGAGGCTACACTTGTTAGGGCTACAAAATCATGGTGATAATAATGCTATCACATTTCCTAGGCTGTTGTTTCTCAATCAGGTACCCTTTAAAGAGCTACAAAGAATTATCTACACATGTTAATTTCGTTCCTCCGAACATCGTCCTTCCTATTGTCCTGATACCCTTCTGAAATAATTAAACTCTTTCGGAGTACAGGCTCTAAAGCAGAACACCTTTGGTGTGGTACTATGTTCTCTGGGTCTACCACAATCCAAGTAGCATTTATCTTCTTTTCCTCACAACAATGAAAGACAAAGCACCTTCTGTCTTCTACATCTTCATGTTGTTTTGTTTCTAGCTCAGGATTTCCCATGCAGAGCTTGTTCAGCACATTCCCTTGCAAAGTATATGTACTGAGATTTTTAATGATCTTCAGATGAAAAAATCTAGCTTAAGTGATCTGCCTTGAAGTTCCTGCTTCCTCGCTCCCAAAAGCTGGACAGATTATCAGGGTACATAACGAATATAGACAAGGTCCAAGGCCATCCCTTACTGTGTTGTTTTCATTTAATTATAACGCTCTGCCATTTCCATTCTTTGAAAATGCAAAAGACCTTTTCTTTGGGAATGAGCTATTGGTTCATTTATATTGATCTGTAGATGAGGAAGAGCATCACACTGAGCAGCCGACAGAGGGGTGAAAACCCACCTCTCCTTAAGAATATATCTGAGGAAGCTATTATTTTCTGGATGACTGAATTTTCTTGGATCTCTAATTTAAGCATTCCATCACCAGGATATCATGCCATCCAGAGAATGAAGGATAAAATTATCAGCAGCACATGATTGTACATGATACACTCTCATCTGCACCCTGAAAAACTCATTAAACATCCTCTGCTCTTCTCTAATTATCACAGTGGCCTACCAAGCAGTTCCTGTAACATCATGATAAAAAAAGAGAGAGATATTTTTAACTGGTAAATGTTCAAGCTTTCACAAAATTATTTGGAGGTAAGAATTCCATTTCTTGCTAAATAAAAAGATTTTACGTACAAGAGATTCAACATAGGTAGCAAAGGGCTTTGATTATTATATTTCAGAGCTGGGAGTCAAATGTAAAAGCTAAAAGAAAATTCTGTTCCTCTGTGGGAGAACGCTCTGCAGAACAAAGACCTTTTACTACCCAGGACTTTTCTGAGTTTTAGATGTTGATTTTCTTCACTTTTCTTTTCAAGATCAGAATGTCTCTATTAGTGCCTTTTAGACAGGAATGTCATGCAGAGAAGTGAAAGGGCACCAGAGGCTGTAAAACAGGACTTATTGTATAGATTGCATGCATTGCAATTTATTTAATTATTAAGTTATTCCAATGCACATATTCTTTGCTTTGGCTAAGAGGATCAAGTAGAAGCCTGAAAATGAATGAGAAAAGGCAAAACTGAGCTGATTATTTTATTAAAGACCCTTCAGTTTCGAGCTTTTCATCTTTAAGTGAAAAGAGGGTACACAAAGCAGATAAATGGAAATCTTGTATGTGACCAGACATATCTAAAATGCTTTAATATAAGTATAGATGGTACAAATATACAATTCTAGTATATATGTATTAATTATAAAATTTGAATGAACATATACATGAATATGTACAGATGCATAATATATATGTTTTGTGATTATGCTTTTATACACACACACACACACATAAACAAGATATTTCACTATTTTGTTCTGTGAAGTCTATGACTTCAGTACTTGAAATTTACCCATTTAATTAAAACTAAGTACTAGACATTTATCAACTGCAATGAAAAAATAAAAGTGTTGTATGTAAACTTTGGAACCTGGACTTAAGTACCAATTCCAGTTAGAAGCACTGACAGTTTAATTCTATATTAATGACTTATCCCTTTTGTGTTTACAAATTCCGTAATAAATCCTAAACTTACTTCTCCTGTCTGAACTAGGAAACATTATGAAGTGTCTGGATTACGAGAGCCATAATAAGGATAATGACTCAATAGAACATTAATGTTTAAGGGAATCGACTAGTGTCAACTTTGCCTCTCTTAGCAACATTGTTTCCATAAACAATAAAATATCAACAGTTTCTACTGTCCAGTGAATATCTGTATGCTTTGTGTTTAGTGGGAGTTGGTCTGACACTATGTATTTAAATGCTAAATACTGGCCCACAAGACCTGGTTGTTGCAGTTCCACAAGCAGATGTTCATCTACACCAAATGATGTTTTTAAAACTTTGCTCCTCAACATAAAGTTAAATAAAAGTGGCAATAGCCAATTATTGGGAAGAACAGAAGTTAGCAAGATTTCAATTACCAGGCTAGGGGACACAGGTAGGGACACAGAGAGAAAGAACAGAAAGAATGAGGAAGAAAGAAAGAGAGAAAGAGACAGAGACAGAGACACAGAGAGAGACAGAGACAGACAGACAGACAGACAGACAGAGACAGAGATAGAGAGTCAGAGACAGACACTGAGAGAGACAGAGGGGACAAAGAAGGCAGAAAGCAGGAGGTCTTCATTAGACAAGAGGGCAAGATGAACGAAGAACACAGAACACTTGACCAGAGAATTACCCCTAAGGACAGCCTGATGCAGCAGAAATAACCCAGGTGAGACTCAAACTGCAAGTAACTTGGGGAGTAGAGCTGAGAAATAGCCAGTCTAACATAGGAAATTAGTTTAGGGATAGCAATTGGTAAACCAATTGTCTTAAAGCTGATCATATAAATCTGCCTCAATTATTAGGGGTGCTGGCCAGGTCATAATAAGAACTAATAGAGTTAGTAAATATATAACACAACAACATGAGAAAGTCTCCTTAGACCTTCCTGAATAAATTCTAGAGATATAAATAGATGTAATAAGGGGTGTTACAGTGACTGCTGAAAATAATACAATCTCAAAAACATTGTGTTCCACATAGTCCAGGGACCAGACAACAAAAAACACCATAGCACCTCCTGTTTGCATAAGAAAAATGTTACAGAGATTAAAAATATTTGTTGTAGAACTATACACCATAGTGTTTATAAAGCCCTAGACAAATAAACTCATATACTGAAGCACCCTATTTGACATTTAAAAAAGAGGTGCAAGGTTAGCATCTGAGAAGCAGAAGAGTTGAAAAAATAAATAAAATAAAATGGGAAATGTACAGTATTAAAAGTACATGTCACAGAGTATTTTTAAAAGTTAGCTATAATTAAAGTAAACATTGCTTCTAGGAAAAAAGTAAGCAATAAGACTTCAACTTCATTAATACTTCTGCTGGGTTGTGGTAGTACACTTATTTAATCCTAGGACTGGCAGACAGGTATCTGAGTTTGAGGCTAGCCTCATCTAGTGAGTTCCAGGACAGCCAGAGAAACCTTGTCTCAAATCAAAACACAAAATCATCAATATTACCAAATCACCAATATTTCAATGAAAGTAAAATTTAGGAAACAGTATAGAAATATGCCATGTTTTATCATAACCCATAACTCAGAAAAATGAAAATGCTATTTAGAAAGTGATCTAAGTTTAAAAGGTTGAGAAACTCTCAGGACACAAAGGCAGAGATCCTAGATGAAATGCCCAATGGTAGAAAGAGGGAACTTATAAAACTCATGCCCAGTAAAAAATGGCATCAAGAGGAAGGGATGGGGTTGCCATTCCACAGTCAAAAACTCTGAACCAGAATTTTTCTCTCTAAAAGAACTGTACAGACAAAAATGGAGAAGAGACTGAGGGAAATGATGTCCACTGACTAGCCCAAATTAGGATCCATCTCAAGGGGAGGCTCTAAGGTCTGACACTGTTACTGATGCTATGGAGTAGTTACAGACAGGAGCCTAGCATTGCTGCCCTCTGAGAAGCCCAACAAGCTACTGACTGAGACAGACTCAGATACTTACACCCAACCAGTGAACTGAAGTTGGAAAACCTTGTGGTTGAATTAGGGAAAAGATGAAAGAAGTTGAGGAGGAGGGTGACCCCAAGAAAGACCAGCAGTCTCAACTAACCAAGACCCTTGAGAGCTCTCAGACATTGAGCCAACAGCCAGGCAGCATACAGGAGCTGCTGTGAGACCCCGGACAAATATACAGCCTGGTCTGGTCTCAGTGAGAGAAGATGCACCTAACTCTCAAGAGACTTGAGGCCCCAGGGAGTGCGGAGGCCTGGCAGGGTGGGGAAGATGGGGGGATGGGTAGGGATATCCTCTTACAGACAGCAGAGGAGGAATGGGATGAAAAACTGCAGAAAGGCAGCTCAGGAGGGGGATGATGACTGGACTGTAAAAGTAGATTAAATATAATTTTAAAAAAAGAAAATAAGATGATGTAATAATAGTAATAATAATAATAATAATAATAATAATTTCCACCATTAATTGATTTGTTCTAACATGGAAACTCTACACAATTTTATGAAAATATAGTAGCAAAGAAAAATAATAAAAGCAATGTGTTTTTTATTTTGATAAATCTGTTTTCACCAATATTAATCTAATTTTAATGTAACTTTACATACAGAAAAACACACACAGAGAGAGACACACACACACACACACACACACAATACAGGTAAACACAGATACACAGAGACAGGCACAACCAGATACACCTGGAGATACACACAGAAACACACAGAGATCAATACCAGCACCTGCTCTGCTCCCCCTTTTTTTTTTTAAATCTAATTCCTATTATATAAAATTACAACTGAAAAATATTGAAATGCATCTGTATGTATTTTATGTGCATGGTTATTTGTTTTACTGTGTTTATGTCTGTAAACAATGTTCATGCCTGGTCCCCGTGAGGACAGCAGATCTAAGACCTGAAGTTATAAGAATTAAGGAGCCGCTATGTGTGTTCCGGGACTCAAACTTGTGTCCTCTAGAGAAACCAATGCTCTTCACCGCTGAGTCATCTTTCAAGTCCTAAAATTTTAATTTCAGTTTACATAGTCAGATTCCTCTATTGCTATGATTTAGGCTGATTTTAAAGATACCTTTAAGAACCTCCAAGTCAATCTTTCTCAAAGAAATGATTGTATGTTTTCACCAGTACTCTCAATTACTGCATAGCAAACTGAGATGTTTCATATATTTTCTCATAAGAAATCCATAAAATCTGTCATTTTCCTTCATAGTAATTTCTGTGCATCTTTTACATTGAGTTCATTTATGAGGTCATGTGTAATAAATGCCTCATACAAATCATCAATGTGCGTTTGAATCAGTTTGCCAGTGAGGCAGTGCACATGTGACTACCTTCATGGGGCTTGGTGTTTACTTGCTTTGGTTGATGGAGTTGCTATCTATCACGTCTAATCTGAAACCTCCCTGTAGCTTTGTTTAAACACCTAAATGAGAATTCTCACTGTTAATGAGTAAAATTGATGATAATCTTTTTTTTTTCTTCCTAAAGGAAAACCTGAGTCCTCTCCTATCACAGTTGCTACTGTTTCCACGCAGAGCAGCCATGTAGATCATCATGAGTGAAACCAGGTCTAATAGATCCGCACATGCCATCGTTTCTACGGTTGAAGGTTTTTAAAAGACGCTTTCAAAAGTCAACTTCAGGAAAATACCAAATGGATGCTTAAAAGGCACTGGGGGAGGAGACAGAGATAAAAGATGGAGATTTGAGCCAGGTAGGGAAAAGTCAAGGCGGAGCGAGGATGAGAGGGAAGCAGGAAGAAAGGAAGAAAGGAAAACAGGGACAGATTTGTACCTTAGGTGTTTCCAAAATTATGATTTCTAATATTCTTAGCTATTTCCATAGCACCCAGATGTCAGACCCCAACTTCTTAATTTTGGTCTTAATGCCTCTGTCAGTGCAGTTGTGGAGCTTGGGCTATATGGTATCCTAGGCAACACGGTGATAGGCGGCCATTGGTGCCTAAACTAAAAGAGGTAAACTCAATAGCATTCCTACATAGCCCAGTATGCTCATGATATGATTTCTTCTTCTTCGTTGTTGTTTGTTGTTGTTGTTGTTGTTGTTGTTGTTGTTGTTGTTGAATCATAAAATGCAAACAGGCAGGCAGACAACTTTTCCTCATTTTGTTTTTTTTCTAACTAAAAACAATATGAAAAAACACTATGGCAAACAAATGATACTAAAACACATAATAGAAAGCCAAAGGTGGGGTTGGGATTTAGCTCAGTGGTGAGCTCTTGCCTATGCAAGCTCAAGGCCCTAGGTTCGGTCCCCAGCTCTTAAAAAAAAAAAAAAAAAAAAAAGCCAAAAGGTAACTTTGTGGATGCCGGTAGCATATCAGCAAACAGAGCTAACTTAGTCACAATTCTGCCTCCAGGCACCCCCAGTTCTCCCAACCTGTCTGCTCTGTCACTTGCTTCCTCATCACTGGGAAGGAGAGGATGATGGGGAAAGACATGTCTTCTCATTCGGGGATACAGGCTTTGTTATTTATGTTCTAATTTTCAGGTCCTGGATGAGTTTCAGTCAGTTGTGTGGGGGATGCCATTTGGTTTTACTGCTTTGTTCCTAGAATCCTGAAAGCTGTGATGCTAGGACACCCAGTCTGTCAAGTGTAGCAAAGACAGGACATATCTGACATATGAAGAAAGAGCTACTGTATCACACGCCTGCAGTAAAGTGGATGAAACCGTAATAAAATAACAAGTGTCATATAAGATTAAGTGGGACGCACACACCTCTCCCAGCATTGTTTCAGCTCACTGCTATCAGGCTCATAAAACCTGCTCCCCAAACAAAGGAGAGCTCAAACAGAACCATCCTCTACAGAAATCTTAAGGCAAAATCAAACAGTGAGATCTAGGTTAGTGGATAATGGTTTCTAATAATTGCCCCTATTCAACACTATTCATCTTTCAAGTAAAACCTAGTTTTTGTGCCCTCCTGTGAGAGAAGCTACTAATCATTTCCTTGGCAAACAGTCGCTCGAAGAATCTTGTGAGTTGTGTTCTCCTTCTCAAAGGCAGTCCGCACGCATCCATGTGCACATGTACACTGTCCCCTTCGATAATAGAAAAGTCTATTCAGGCATAGTGACTCACTGTGGTCATACTCCATCACCTCTGTTATGCCGGTACTTTACTTAATCATTGTCAGCCAGACCCACCCATTCTTGCTCTTTCCTGCTTCCTTCTCCTTCACAACTGTAGCAGATGTAAGCATGCCATTAATGATGGTCAAGTTTTTTCCTTAGGTTGCACAGATGGCTGGGTTATTTTTATTCATCAGGAAGACTTAAATTCAGAGTTTAATAGAACCAGACTCCTCCATTAGGAGATGATTTCCAAACCACTTTTTCCCCATTATTTATTTATTTGTTTACTTATTCATTTTATGTCCCTATCACTGCCCCCACTTCAGGCCTCCTCTCCTTCTCCTCTAAGAGGGTGACCTCCCCACCCCAGGTGTCTCACTACTCTGGCCCATCAAGACTCAGCAGGGCTGGGTGCATTCTCCCCATGAGGCCAGACAAGGCATATAGTTAGGAGAACAGATTCAACAGACAGGCAACAGTTTTGGGGACAGTCCCTGATCCAGTTGTTGAGGGACCCACACAAAGACTGAGCTGCACATTTGCTACCTAGGCATAAAAGGCTTCAGGCCAGCACGTGTATGCACTTTGGTTGGTGGCTCAGTTTCTGTAAAAATGACAGTGACTCTGTTAGTCTTCCTATGGAGCTCCTGTCCCCTTCGAAGGCTTCCAATTGTTCCTCCAACTACTCCATAAGAGCCCCCAAGCGCTGCCCAGTGTTTGGCTGCGGATCTATGCATCTGTTTCAGCCAGCTCCTGGATGCAGCCTCTTAGAAGACATTTATGCTCAGCGCCTGTCTGCAAGTATAACAGTATTATTAATAGTGTCAGGGATTGGTGCTTGCCCATGGGATAGGTGTCAAGTTGAGCTCGTTATTGGTTGGTCAATCCCTCAAACTTGGTCCCTGTCTTTTTTTTTTTTCTTTAGACCAGATAAATTTTGGGTTAAACGTTTTGTGGGTGAGTTGTGGGGGTCGTGCCTGGCTATAGAAGATGGCTTTTTTAGATTCCATATCTTCACCAATATTTGTCTCACCTAAGATTACCCCCCATTGAATCCTGGGAGCCTCCCTATCCCAGGTTTCTGACAAAACCTAGAGATGCACTTCCCTGCAGCTAAAGATTTCCATGTATTCTTCTGGCTCTCTGGCCCTATTTCCTATCTCTCCCCACACC
This sequence comes from Rattus rattus, assembly GCF_011064425.1. NCBI lineage: Eukaryota > Metazoa > Chordata > Mammalia > Rodentia > Muridae > Rattus > Rattus rattus. The sequence goes on from NC_046159.1 coordinate 128,832,370, forward strand.
TGATCCTGACCTACCTCCATTCCCTTCCCTATTCCCTTTCTGCCTCTAGCAACTATTGTATTTATCCGCTAAGTGATATTCAAACGTCCTCACTTGGGTCTTCCTTCTAGTTTGACTTCTGTGGTTGTGGGGAGTGTATTGTATCCTGTATTTTATGACTAATATCCAATTGTCCCATGCATGACCTTTTAGGTCTGGGTCACCTCCCTGGTTTTTTGGGATATTTGTTTTGTTCACTCTCTTTTTAATTTATATTATTTATTTACATTTCAAATGTTATCCACTTCCCAGGTTCCTATCCACAGTCTACAAGCACCCTAGCTCCTCCCCCATCTCGCCTGCTTCCATAAGGGTGCTCCCCCACCTGCCAAACAACTCCTACCTCAGCACTCTAGCAACCCCTTACCCTGCGTCCTTAACCTTACAGAAAACTATAAGGGGCTCTCCTCCTAATGATGTCTAGCAAGGCCATTCTCTGCAACGTATGCAGCTGGAACCATGAGTCCCTCCATGTATACTCTGATTTGTGGTTTAGTCCCTGGGAGTTTTGGGCAGTTTGGCTGTTAATATCGTTGTTCTTCCTATGGAGTTCCAAGCCCCATTCAGCTCCTAGAGTCCTTTCCCTAACTTCTCCATTGGGCCGCGCTCAGTCTAATGGCTGGCTGTGTACATCCCTATCTGTGTTGGTCTGACTCCAGAAGGTGCTCTCAGGGGACAGATATACCGGGCTCCTGTCAGTAAGCACATCTTGGCATCAGCGTGTCTGGATTTGGTGTCTGCAGATAGGATATAACCCTAGGTGGGGCAGTCTTTGGTTGGCCTTTCCTTCACTCCCTGCTCCACTCTGTCTTTGCATTTCCTTTTGACAGGAGGAATTCTGGATTACTGTTTTTTGAGGTAGGCAGGTGGCCCCATCTCTCAAACAGTGGCTGTGCGTATCCACTGGATATGATCTCTGAAGGTTCTATGTCCCCTTTGTTGGGTATTTCGACTAAGGTCCTTCCTTTTGGGTCCTGGGAACCTCTTGGGTCCCTGGCATCTGGGACTTTCTAGTAGCTACCCTCAGTTCTCCATTCCCCAGATGCTAAACACCTGCTTCAAATTTCTGACCCTCTGTATGTCTCCCCCGTCTACTCCCATAGCTGAACTGTCCCTCTTTTACCCTCTCTCTCTGCTCTCCCTCCAGATCCTTCTCTCCCTCTACTTTCAGGAAATTATTTCCTGAAGTTATTTTCTTCTGGGTAGGATTGTAGCATCCACACTTCAGTGTGATCTTTCTTCTTGGTTTCATGTGGTCTGTGAGCTGGATTGTACTTCTTCCAAGCTTCTTTCTTTTTAATTGTTTTTTTCTTTTTTATGTTTATTTTCACTGGATGTTTTATGAATTTACATTTCAAATGTTATCCCCTTTCTCCCAGTCCTAAACCCCACCCCTCCTCCTGCTTCAATGAAGACGCTCCCACTCACACACACTCACTCCCATCTCAACACCCTCACATTCCTCTACACTAGGGAAATGAGCCTTCCCAAGACCAAGGGCTCCTCCTCCAGACAATGACATTGTCTGCTTACATATGCAGCTGGAGCCATGGGTCCCTCCATGCGTACTCTTTGGTTGGTGGTTTAGTCCTCAGGAGCTCTGCGGGGTCAGTTTGGTTGATATTGTTGTTCTTCCTATGGAGTTGCAAACTCCAGCAGATTCTTCAAACTTTTCTCTAACTCCTCCATTGGGATCACCGTGGTCAGTCTGGTGGATAGCTGCAAGCATCCTCATTTGTATCAGTAAAACTCTGGCAGAGATTTCAGAAGACATGCACATCAGGCTCCTGTCAGCAAACACGTCTTACCATCAACAATAGTGACTAGATTTGGTGGCTGAATATGAGATGGATCCCCAGGTGTAGCAATCTCTGTATGACCTTTCTTTCTGTCTCTGTTCCATGCCTTGTCCCATGAGTATTTTGTTCCCCCTTCCAAGAAAGACTGAAGCATCCATATTTTGGTCTTCCTTCTTTTTGTGCTTCATATGGTTCATGAATTGTTCCTTGGGTATTCCGAGCTTTCGGGCTAATATCACTTATCAGTGAGTACATACCATGTGTGTTCTTTTGTGACTGGGTTACTTCACTAAGGATGATAATTTCTAGTTCCAACAATTTGCCTATGAATTTCATGAAGTCACTATTATTGATAGATGAGTAGTACTCCATTGTGTAGATATATCATATTTTCTGTATCCATTCCTCTGTTGAAGGACATCTCGGTTATTTCCAGATTCTGGCTCTTATAAATAAGGTACTATGAACACAGGGGAGCATATGTTCTTGTTATATGCTGGAAGATCTTTTGGGTACATGCCCAGGAGAGGTATAGCTAGGTCTTCAGGTAGTACTATGTCCAATTTTCTGAAGAACCTCCAGACTGATTTCCAGAGTTGTTGTACCAGCTTTCAATCCCACCAACAATGGAGGAGTATTGCTCTTTCTCCACATCTTTACCAGCTTCTCCTGTCACCTGAGTTTTTTTATCTTAGTCATTCTGACCGGTGTGAGGTAGAATCTCAGAATTGGTTGTTTTGAATTGCATTTTGCAGATGACTAAGGATGCTGAACATCTCTTCAGGTAGTTCTCAGACATTCAATATTCCTCAGTTGAGAATTCTTTGATTAGCTTTGTACCCCATTTTTATTGGATTATTTGGTTCTCTGGAGTCTAACTTATTGAGTTTGCTGTATGTATTAGATATTAACCCTCTATTAGGATTCGTCACAATTTTTCCAAATCTGTTGGTTGCTGTTTTGTCCTATTGAAAATGTCCCTAGCCTTATAAAAGCTTTTCAATTTTATCAGGCCCCATTTGTCGACTGTTGATCTTAGAGCATAAACCATTGGTGTTTGTTCAAGAAATTTTTCCCTGTGCCTATGTCTTCAAGGCTCTTCCCCACTTTTTCTTCTGTTAGTTGGGGGTTTATCTGGTTTTATGTGGATGTCTTTGATCCACATGGATTTGAGCTTCGTACAAGGAGAAAAGAATGGGTCGATTTGCATTCTTCTACAAGCTAAACTCCAGTTGAAGCAACACTATTTGTTGAAAATGCTATCTTTTTTTCTATTGGATGGTTTTAGCTCCTTTGTCAAAGATCAAGTGATCATAAGTGTGTGGATTCATTTCTGGGTTTTCAATTCTATTCTATTGATCTACCTGCCTGTCTCAAAGAACCAGCTCCTGGTTTTTTAGATTTTTTGTATAGTCCTTTTCGTTTCTACTTGGTTGATTTCAGCCCCAAGTTTCATTATTTCCTACAGTCTACTGCTCCTTGGTGTATTTGCTTCTTTTTGTTGTAGAGCTTTCAGGTATACTGTCAAGCTACTAGTATATGCTCTCTTCAGTTTCTTGTTTGAGGCACTCAGAGCTATGAGTATTCCTCTTTGACACTGCTTTCATTTTTTTCCATAAGTGTAAGTATGTTGTGTTTCATTTTCCTTAAATTCTCTGAAGTCTTTATTTTTATTTGATATTAGAATGGCTAATCCAGCTTGTTTCTTAGGACAATTTGCTTAGAAAAAATTTTTCAGACTTTTACTCTGAGGTCTTTGTCACTGAGGTGTGTTTCCTGCATACAACAAAATGCTGGGTACAGTTTATGTATCCAGTCAGTTAGTCTATGTCTTGGAGTTGGGTCTGTTGATATTAAGAGATATCAAGGAAAATTCATTGTTGCTTCCTATTATTTCTGTTGTTAGAGGTGGAATTATGTTTGTGTGGCTATCTTCTTTTGGGTTGGTTGAAATTAAATTACTTCCTTACTTTTCCTAGGGTGTAATTTCTCTCCTTGTGTTGGAGTTTTCTATATATTATCCTTTTAGGGATGGATTTGTAGAAAGCTATTGTGTAAATTTGGTTTTGTCATGGAATATCTTGTTTTCTGCATCTATGTTAATTGAGAGATTTGATGGATATAGTAGTCTCGGCTAGCATTTGTGTTCTCTTAGAGTCTGTAAGACATCTGCGCAGGATCTTCTGGCTTTCATAGTCTCTGGTGAGAAGTCTGATGTAATTCTGATAGGTCTGATTTTATATGATATTTGACCTCTTTCCCTTACTGCTTTTAATATTCTTTCTTTGTTTTGTGTATTTGGTGTTTTGACTATTTTGTGACGGGAGGAATTTCTTTTCTGGTCCAATCTACTTGGAGTTGTATAGGCTTCTTGCATGCTTATCTGTATCTCTTTCTTAAGTTTAGGGAAGTTTTCATCTAGAATTTTGTTGATGATATTTACTGGCCCTTTAAGTTGGGAGTCTTTGCTCTCTTTCATACCTATTATCCTTAGGTTTGATCTTCTCATTGTGTCTGGATTCCCTGGATGTTTTGGGCTGGGAGCTTTTGCATTTTGTATTTTCTTTGACTGTTCTGTCAATGTTTTCTATGGTATCTTCTGCACCTGAGAGTATCTTCAATCTCTTTTATTCTGCTGGTTATGCTTACACCTATGATCTCTTTCCTAATTTTTCTGTCTCCAGGGTTGTCTCTTTGTGATTTCCTTATTGTTTCTATTTTCCTTTTTTAGATCCTGGATAGTCTTGTCCATTTTCTTCAGCAGTTGAGTTGTATTTTCTTATATTCTTTCAGAAATTTTTGTGTTTCCTCTTTACCGGCTTCTACCTCTTTACCTGTGTTCTCCTGTATTCTTTAAGGGAGTTATTTATGTCCTTCTTAATGTCCTCTCTCATCATTATGAGACGTGATTTTAGTTCACATCTTGCTTTTCTGCTGTGATGGAGTATCCGGGACTTGTTGCAGTGGGAGAGCTAGGTTCTGATGATCCCATGTAGCCTTGGTTTCTGTTGCTTAGGTTCTTGAGCTTGCCCTTGCCATCTGATTATCTATAGTGCTACTCTATGCTCTTGCTGTCTGTTACTAAAGCCTGTCCCTCCTGTGACCCTGTTTGTATCAGAATTCCTCAAAGTCCAGCTATCTCTGTGATCTTATGTTTCTGAGATCCTGTGACTCTGAGATACTGAATGTGTCAGAGCTCATGCAAGACAAGCTTCCTCTGGGATCATGAAATCCTGGTGTCACCAAGCTCCTGAGAACCTGTTCTGCCAGAGCTCCTGGGAGTAATCTTTCTCTGGCTGTTATAGGGGTCTGTGGGGAGCCAGAGTCCTGGGTTTGCTCTGGGCACAGGTCCAAGCTGGAAGGAACCCATGCCTCCAGCTGGGCAGGGTTTTGTTTTTCCCTTGTTCCTGTGGAGGTTCCAGTAGTGCTGGGTGTTGGGAAAGAAGTTGTGTTTTCAATTGTGATCTGAGTGTGTCAGAACTCCAGTGACCCTAGTTTTGTCAGATCTTCTAGGAGTTGAGCTTTTTCTGTGATCCTGTGATCCTGTGCTCCTGGGCATTTCAGAGCACCTGGGAGTTGGGCTCCCCCTAGGTGTTGTAAGAATAGATACAGAGTCAGCACCCCAAGCTTGCTTCTGGTGCAGGTACAGACCTGGAGGAACCTGTGCTACTGGCTGAACAGGGATTCCTGCATCAACCTCCAAATCACTTTTTTACAGATTTTTTTTGCAGGCTTCATTTTGTAAAACCCTGACCCTTGGCCTATGGTACTTACTTAGAGATGCCCTGAGTGAAACACAGAGACACAAATTGATGCAAAAACAAGAGGTTTATTTTTCTGGTGCTACAGGATTGACCCTCAATCAGTCCTCAAGGTGAGTGACTGGAAGGTGATCTCAAATGTCTATTACAAGCAGTTTTTATACTTATTAGGGGCACAGGTCACATCAGCAAGGTTACAGTTCAAAATGATTGGCTAAGCATATTGACCTTTAAACCTATTGGCTAGCAAGTATGGTCAGATCATGAAAAGCATTTGAACTTTATCCCAGACGTTCCAGAGGGTCCAGTGAGTATCAGCCAGTACATTCTGTGTTTTTCAAGAATGTTCCTGCTCCTCCCAGGAAGTGTGGGTGGAGAATGGAACTTGGCCTAGCCTTGACTGGAGGTGGGTGTGTGTAAGACTGGTAAAAGCCACTAGGGTCCTTCAACTTCAAAATAGTTTAAAATTAATTTGAATTGAAAGGGCTATTTTCTGTTCCTTGGCTTTTTATTGTAATAACTTCCCAACAATGGCTTTTAATCTAGATGTTTCTATAACTTACATGATGATATTTCCACATTTGAAAACTATGAATTACAGCTTGCAAGCTAAAGGTGGTTCTGTAAAAATATTATAGCAAAGAACATCATCATGTGGTACGGGAAGTACGGTTCACTACTGCAGGGTATTCTGATTTTTTAAATCTTTTCTTGAACATTGGGAGTCATCTCATAGAAGATAATCTATGAGATATCAAATTATTTGGTTATTCTTATAAGCTAACCTTTGAAGGACTTTCAGGACAGCCTTTAAGGCTATGGAAAAGAATTCTATATACATGCATTCAGAAATATATAATTTATCAACTAAGCATAAATATGAGGATACAATATGAATAATGAGGGTTTTCAAGAATCTAAAGGCAGCTGCATTAATGGGCCAGCTTGTCAGAAAGATACAAAGGCAGGCAGATTCCTGAGTTCAAGGTCAGCCTAGAACACAGTATGATTAAGCCTAGGTGTGTTAGAACCTGTGTCCCACCCAGCTAGTTTAGCATCTGAGTGTAATAGAGGCAGGCAGATCTCTGAATTCTTTTGCAATGTTAACAGAAACTGTGTGTGTGTGTGATACTTCCTAATGATTAAATGACTGGGACACAGAATGCAGACTCATAGTATAATTAAAAAGGGAATCTGAAATAAACAACTGAAATGACATGTAAATAAAAACTGGGCTTTTGGTCTACATGAGATGAGCTAGCAGAAAGCATATATCAGTTCTTTAGAATTTTCTCTCACGTGAGCTGAGCTGTCCGGAAAACTCTAGAGAGCAAAAGCAGTTCTTACAGTGTTTTAAACAGGATTTCTGACTTGGTCAGAAGATCCAACAATTTTTATAGCAGTCTTTTTGCCTCAGGTCAGAAAAGACAAAAGCTATCCAGATAGTTTTTAAATAGCAAAAAAAAAAAAAAAAAAAAACAGTCTATAGCTGAGAGGAGAGAGAAAAGAAAGAGAGAGAGAGAGAGAGAGAGAGAGAGAGAGAGAGTGTGCATTTTGAGTGTGGAAAGCCCTCTCAGCAGAACATAGGCCACCAGCTTGGACCCATTACTTGATTTTGTGTCATTTGTTTTTGTTGCTCCCAGACACCTCTTCTCTCAGAACATCTCTCCATACTGAGGATGGTCCTTAGCAGATGTAACTAGAAACTATGAATAAGAGAGTACACGTAGCATTTGTCTTTCTGAATCTTGGTTACCTCACTCAGAAAAGCACAAAGGAAACATGGGCATGATAAAAAAATTGGTTTGAGGGGGAAATAGCAAGATACAAGTTATTTGAATTAGAAAACTGAAAAACAGGAGTGTATTTAAACTGAGGAGAAAGGGTGAAGTAGGGGAAGGATATAAGTATAAGAATCATGTATATAATATATATATATAAACTTAAATAATATATATATATATAAACTTAAACCACTTAGTCTGACAATTTCTAGTAAAAACCAAAGACTAAAAAAACCAAGTTCAAAGCACCTAAACATTCTTTTAAGTAGTTGGTATATTAGTTACTTTTTTATTATTCTTATACAAGATCATGATTAAATTATATGATAAAAGAAACTGTTTGATTCAGTTTATAGTTTCAGAGGTTTATAATCCCTTATAGCAGAGCAAAGGTACAGCTAAGAACTCAGATCATTATTCAAATTCACAAACCAAAAATGTAAATGTTGCTTTTATTTCCTCAGATGAAGAGATGAGAGAGAGCCATACCCAAGCTGTGCAAATACGTAGCTTGGGCTGAGCCCAGAATGATTCTTTCTCTGTTCTAACTACCTCTAGCACTAGGCCTGGAAGCTTCTAGCTATAAAACAATCTGCTCTTCCAAGCTGACTGATTCAATCTGACTTATCTTGGTTTCTGGATGAATTGCTCTGCCTAGCCTATGCTAGCATTGGCAATATGTTCAAAGCTTCTAGCTCTTTCTCATTCTTTGGCTCATTCTGTCTTCACCTATGTCTAGCTTGTTCTCCCTGCAACATGTCACTATAAACATGTCAGTTTACTTTAATAGTGAGAGCTCTGGTAGTATTGATTACAACCACAGAGCCAGCTCTACACCAATAGTGGAGTGGGTAACACAAACTGGATTCTATATAGGGGAGTGGAACAGGGTATGGGTAAGAGCATCTATTGGAAGAATAAAGAATAAAGAATAAAGAGTGTGTTGAGTGCATATTCAAAAACCATTGTATAAAACTCTCAAAGAATAAAATATTTATTTAAAGTTAATCTTTGAGATGACTTTGCCTTTGTTAACTATTCAGCTCTTCTGATGTTTTTGTTGAAATTATTTCCTCTGTGAAAAATATCATAGGTAGGATGACTTGAAACAAACACATTCAGACCCAAAAGCTCTGAGTTCTAATATCAACTCTCACTCTACTTGTTAGTTTGAATGCCTTGGGGCTTCCACAAATTTCATCTAAAACACCTGAATAACTTGAAGTTTGAAGTGGCCATTTCAGTTGTCTTTCTTAATCCTTTCTCTAATACCCAGAGCAGCACATCTCAATCTGGGCTTTTTAGTGGAAACCATTGCAAAAGCCAAAATATTAATATAATATGTTTAATTGCCCATTAAATGGTGCTAACTTTTCTGAAATACTTCAAATGGTTACTGATAATTCTTATTCCAAAATTATTACTTCCACAAATAATAAATATGAGATCCAGGGATGTAGCATTATTTACCTAAAGTTGCAATGTAGTTTGAGAAGTATTAAGTCACAATCTTTTGTTGTAGTTATTTCATTCCCTTCTAAAACTAAGACTTTTCATGATTCAGCACTGTGTTTTACAGTTTCTTTACATTTTCTCAGATACATGGCGATGCTGTTTCAAAGTTCAAAGTTATAAAATGCTTAGATAGTGTTTCACTGACTTCTTCCCTTGTCACATTATTGTGTGTTTGTGTGTGTGTGTGTGTGTGAGAGAGAGAGAGAGAGAGAGAGAGAGAGAGAGAGAGAGAGAGAGAGAGAGAGATAGATATCAAATCAGGACCTTTTACATGAAAAACAAAGAAACATGTTATACTAGTAACCTACATCGCCAAGTCTACAAATATTTTCCATTTCAACTATTTCAAAAATCACCAGTTTATATGCTATAAGTTCTTTGTACCTAGTTTGTACATTTCATAACTTACTGTAATCTGTTATTGACATTAACAATGTTAGTGATATTTTATTATTAAATTTATCATTTAAGTAACAAATGATTAATTCAGTGATTCCATTTTTATCTCTAATTTTAGTTTTGAATTACTTTTACTTATAATCTTTATTCTAGAGTAATTCATAACAATCTGTCTATGATGGACAAATTGAGGAACACAGACTTTTAAGCAAAGCATTAATGGAACAAAATAAAAGAACCAATAGCACATTCAAATGAACATTATACATATGAAATTTCTTCAAATCAAGTATGTTTCAAAGTGACAGGATTTCAGATTGCATAGAATTCTCAAATGTCATTTCACCAAAGTAATAATCATTTCATATTCCTTCATCTGTATCTGATCAGTGTTTGCTTTCATTTTCTCTTAGCTTTTTAGCATCACTTTGGCTTGGATTTTACTGGTTTAAAATTGACTGTCCTTACATTTAAATTAAAATGGAGTCTGCATAAAATCTGCTTTTATTCCTATATTTGTCTAAGGTAATAAAACCAATTTATCAATAGTAATATAAGAATTATTAACTTACTTTTATTATACATAAATAACTTTTGCATTTCATTGTTCTATATTTGAGAAGAGCAAAGCTAGATATGACTATAATGTCCCCTCATTAGCATCCTAATCTTTTGCCAATTTCATAATGCAGCCACTTCCCAGAATTATTGGGAACTGCATCAGTATTTTGTGCTTATAGATTCATACCCATGCATATTTCTGTACCATATTTTAGGAGCAAAATGTATAGGGTCTTCATTAGATAATGGATTATTCAGAGATTTCCTAAGATAATTGAAATTAATCCAGTTAGAAACAATTTAGTAATCAGCATGGTACACAGCTTCAGCAAATGGTGTTGAGCATGAATATTTTGGCACCAAGGCTGAATCATGATGGAGAGAGGTTGTTTTCAACTCTCAGCATGTGCTCTCCTGTTAGCTTCATCTGCAAAAACAAGCTTTCATTTTCCTTCAATGAAATAAACTTTGGCATGAAAATATGAGTTCTGTTTAATTTTCACAAACTGAAAAGAAAGCATTTCCCATAATAGTAAGACATTTAAACAGTAATTGTCATTCTATAAGTGGTGATAGAGACAATTACTTGGCACTTCTAACCTTTTTTTGTGTGTGAAGAACTGAAATATCCATATCCATAAAGCATTGTTGATATCTGTGTTTCAATATGAGATTGAGAAGTGTCAATAGTGCATGACTCTTAGTGTCTCACTTTACTACAAAAGATTTCATTACAGAACAGAACATATGGGGGAAATTGCCATAAAGTGAATAACATGCATTGCAGGAATCATAGAGAGGAGATAAAATTTGTATTTAAAACTGAGAAATGGGATATATTACACAATTTTGTCAAATTATAAAAGGAGGTAATAAATATGTTTGCAGGGTCAAGTCAGTGAGTAATCAGGCACTCTGTTAAACACTATCTATAAGTTTATGTGTTTCAAACTCTGGAAGTTAACCAGTATCTCAGAATAATCCTAGAATTGTTTATTTAAAACCTTGGAATTTAAGGAAGGGGTATCATTTAAACAATTCTGTTCCTCATATGCCCTTCGCAGCTCCTCAGATACCTTGGAAGTCAGTACTTTTGTAGCCATAGACATTGTAAAATCAGCCAAGTGGCAATTAATGGGCCCCTCAGCTACAGGGAAGCCACTCACATTGTGCTCACCACACACACATTACCTCAGGAAAGTCAGTCTTTATAGTTGTTTCCCTAAGAAGCTCCATTCACAACATTTGTTCTGATTTGACCTGACTCAGAGTTCACACAGCAGGAAAAGCTCCTTGACAGAGTAATTGTTGAAAATTCTGAGACAATTGATTAACAGTGCATAGGGCTGAGTTGTTACAGTCAGAAAGAATTCCAAGAAGTTAACGAAAGCCCAGAAATTAATCCTTGGAGAATTAACTGTCCTTAGAAGCCTTTTCAAAGCTCTGACATATTCTTGAAGATCTACAAATGAAAGCAAATGTTCACTATTGTGTAAATATTCAAAAGACCATATGCTCACATTTGGGAATGTGCACAGAAAACTACCTTCTTTCAACATTTCTACTCTACACAGATAGTGATGAATGAGCCAGGGTTAGGAACTGTGACTATGTTCAACATGCACTCTTCCATAGACCTCTGGAGCAAAGCTCAGGAGCTCTAGCAAAAAATTAAATAAAAGCTCTGTCAATCTGTGAATGTAATATGGCCTAAAAACATATAAAATAATAAAGTTTTAATAGACAAATACTAATAAGTAGAATGCATTCTTCTAACATAACTAAATCTAAAGTTGACATATCACTATACTAGTGGATGTAAATACTCTACATCTTAGATGTTAGCAATGCTCAACAAATTAAAAAAGAAAAAAATCTGCTTCCCCACACTAGATCATTTACTACCTTTGCTTAAAATAATATTTCTGTGCATATGAAATGTTCTCTGAGTAAATGTCATTTACTCAGTATGTACTTCAGTTAAAGAAAAAGAGGGAAAATGCAAAACCAATAATCACATGAGCCACTGGATCAACTAAGTAGGACACGCACGATCTCACAGAGACTGAAACAGCAAGCACAGAACTTCATGGTTCTGTACCTGATCCTCTGTCCATATGTTATAGTTTTTATCTTGGCATTTTTGTGAGACTCCTAACACTGGGAGTAGGTGTTTCTCTGACTCTTTTACTTGCTCTTGAGACTCTTTTCTTCTTATTTGTGTTGCCTTGTACAGCATCAATATAAGGTCTCTTGCCTTGTCTTATTGTATCTTGCTTTCTTCTAATTGGCTGTGGTCTCTTGAAAGTGCTCTTTTCTTAAGAGGATCTAGAGGAGGTGAGGGGGTTAGGAAGTCAGAAATTGTAAAGGAAGAGAAATTGTGGTCAGGATTTATTGTATGAGAAAACAATTAAAATTCTTAATTAAAAATAAGATAAAACTATGTCCGTGAAAAAATCAGGAAAATAAAACTGGCCTTTTGGAAATCAGCAATATTGACAACTCTTTGCTCTAATCCTTTGATGTAAAACATATGAGCATATTTAAGAAAGTGATTAAATTAGATAGTAATATAAAACATCCTACACATAATTTTCTAAATAGATTATTTGCTAAGACTAACAAATATTTAAGAAATACATATATTTTAAATTTTTAAAATGTTTTCCTAAAAGCAAACAAAAGGAAAATGTTCAGAAAATGATCCTGACACAAGTATTATACAAAAGTTCTCATCAAACAAAGATGTCAAAGAGGTCAATATTCAGCAAAGATAAAAGATTCAATCCAACAAGTTCAATACAAATAATTAATTACCAATAAGTATTTTTCTCAGAAATTCAAGGCTGTTCCAGCAACCAATATCAATGTTCTAGAACTTACTGATAGAATAAAGAACATAAAGAGAATATTTGAATAGAGAGAAGTATTTGACCGAATTTAATATTCTTCAACAACAAAATGATTCAACAAAATGGAAACAAAAACACCTTAACTTGATAAATGATTCCTTGCTGCATCCAGCATGGCCTTGTTATGGGCAGAATGAAATCATTCCTGCCCCTGAAATGTGGCCAGCAGGCATGGGCCTCCACAAGTGTCTATTGGTATTGTGGCAATAAGAGTTATTTCTACAACAATGTATATATTTTACATTCTTCCTTCAATGAATGTCCTCCCTGTTAATGTTAATGACTCCATGAAAATCAGAGACAGCATGGAAGGCAAAAGTGTGGCTAATGTCTTAGGAAAATGGTAGATGCTGGAACCTTCAGTACTGCTTTTAAGGCTGGGGAAAAGAACTCTACAAACATGAGTTGAAAAATATATAATTTCTCAACTATGCAAATATAAGACTACAATATAAATTATGAGGGGCTTTATGAATCTAAAGGAACAAAAGAAACTGTGCTGTGAACCAACTTATCAGTAAGATACTAAGGAAAGAATTAAAGAGATTTAGGGAGTGGTGATCACAGTAGATCTCACCCAGCTAAATTTTTTTGTTTATGTCTACAAGGGCAGGCAGATTCCTGAGTTACGAATCAGCCTGCAACAGAGTAAGGTTAGGCCCAGTTGTAGTAGAAATGGTAATTTCAGGACAGGGTCCCACCCAGCTAGCTTATTGTCTATACTTTACAGAGGCAACAGAGACAGGCAGATCTCTGAATTATTTTGCAATGTTCTGCCTCCCAATAATCAAAGGGCTGGGGTCACAGGATGCTGTTTCATAGAATAATTGAAAGGGAACCTGGAGTAAATGACCAGATTGATATGTAAAATAAGACTAGGCTTTTGATCTACAAGAGGTGAAATATCCAGAGAATATTTTAGAATAGCAAGGGAGAACTCTTTGGAGAACTGGTACTAGCAGAACACACACACACACACACACACACACACACACACACACACACACACAGAGAGAGAGAGAGAGAGAGAGAGAGAGAGAGAGAGAGAGAGAGAGAGAGAGAGAGGAGGGAGGGAGAGCTGTCTGAGATCTCCAGGGAGAGCAGAACATAGAGAAAAAATCTGGGAAACAGTATCAACAGAACAAAGGTGAACATCTTAGACCTATGATTTGATGTTGAATCATTTGTGTTCACCACTCCCTGGCTCCCCTTGTCTCCAAATGCCTCTCTAAGCTGAGGCTGGTCCTTGGCAATTCCTTTTGAAACCTCAGCAACTACTCTACAAAATGGAAAAACATGGACAATGTCTTCCTAACATCAAAACCAAAACAAAGATGTCTGCTTCCACACCACTCCACCATTATCAGAGTTTCTATCCATGTCAATTGAGAATGGAAATGAGTCTCAGTTACCTCCTTCAGGATGATATTTTCCAGTGTGTACTCATTTAAAAATCGATATTAGTCATAAAGTACAGGATAACCATGCTACAATGAACAGCCCCAGAGAAGCCAAATAACAAGGAGAGAACAAGAGAAGATGATTGAATCTTTCCCAGAAGGGGAAACAAAGTAGATATCAGAGGTCCACAAAAGGAGAGTACTATGTGGAAGAGGGGAATGGGGCAGTGTGGACTCATATGTATTGCATGGAGATCAGGGGAGAAGAGAGATGGGCTGGGATGTGGAGGGAATCTCTAAAAGGTACCAAAGACCTAGGATAAAGAGAGGCCCCAGAGTGTCTAAAGGGCTGATTCTAGCTGAGATTCTTAGTAGTGGGAGATATGGATCCTGAAGTAGCCATTTCCTATAGCCAGGCAAGACTCCTTGTGGAAAGATAAGAAGAGCGATCAACGCACAAAGCTTTCAACCCCAAATGTATCCTGCCTACAAGAAAGAGCACAGTGACAAAGATTGAGCAGAGTCTGAGGCAATGGCCAACTAATAGCTCTCCCAAATTAAGGCCCATCCCATAACCAAGACCTAATCCTAGAAACTATTAGTGATACTCTGTTATGCTTGGAGATAGGGCCCTAGCATAATTGTCCTCTGAGAGGCTCCACCCAACAGCCAATGGAAAGAGATACAGAGACTAATACACAAACAGTAGATAGAGCTCAGGGAGTCTCACAGAAGAGTTGGAAGAATGATTAAGGGACCCAAAGAGGACAGGCACTCCACAGGAAGATCAACATAGTCAACTAACTTGCACCCTTGGGGGCTCCCAGAGACTGAATTACCAACCACCCAGAGACTGAATTACCAACCAAAGAACAAACATGGGCCGGACCTTGACCTTCTACATATGTGTAGCAAATGAGCAACTTGATCTTCATGTAAGTCCCTCAAACTACTGGAGCAGGAGCTGTCCCTGAGCCTGTTGCCTGCCTTCCTGCATGTGGATCCAGCACCCCTAAATGGTGCTCTGGCCTCAGAGTTATGGGTGGTGATAAGAGGGCTTTGAGGTTGATATCAAGATGGAGGCTTCTTCTATGGAGAATGGAGGAAGAACATACATGAGGGGGTACTGGTAGGAGAGGAAGAGCTAATACTGTGTAAAGTGGAAAAATAAATAAATTTAATAATTAAAAATAAAAGAACAGTGAAAACAAAGAATGGAAATGAATAATATAAAATGCTAAAACAGGAAAATAATCTTTATTGGGGGTGATGTCTTCATACTAATAAAAAATCATGAAGAAACAAAAAATTTTATTTTTGAATTAGCAATTAGAATTAGAAATAGAATAAATGCTTCCAGATTAAAGAATACTTAAAATTTATAAGCATGCCATGGACAATAAAATTATCCACTAAATAGTGAAAGAAAAAAACATCATAAAATAAATAAGTTATAAATAACTGAGTTGATAGCACCCGCTCATGATGAGCATGGTTTATAGAGCACTACTTCCTAAGTCTATGACACCTTCTTTATCTAGAACTAAGATATTTTTGAGAAATTGAGAAGTGGATAAAAATTCATGTCAAAACATAAAATGTACAGAATATCCCAAACAATATAAAAATATGAAATAAATTTCAAGAATATACACTACCCAATTAATGAACCACTGTCAGAGGTACTGAAAATAACCTCGTGATGTTGTTCTGGGTACAGGTGAGTTGGTAAAAATCACTGAAACAGAAGTTTAAGTCCAAAAGGAAGTGAGGACTACCCACTTTCATTCTTAGTTATTTTGCAACAACATAGACACCATCAAATACGGTTAAAATAATCTTTTCACTAAAAATGATTTTAAAAAGTACTGGATATGTAATATTTTTAAGGTTCGATCCTTACTTTACATTACATAGAAAAACACAAATTAAAATGAGAAAATAGCTATGTTTAGGTGTTTTTCTGTGTTTGATTTGTTTGTTGAATTTAGTGCTTTCTTAGGATCTTTTCCAAGCACTCTTGTCACAGTTCCCCAAGTGTCAGGGCTAGAGATGCTTATCACTATACATATCCACTTACACTTAGGCTTCCAAACTGTAGACCTCAGATGAACAAGATAGCTTCTTGTGTAAAAATATTTAATGAAGTCATGTTTAACTGAATTCAGTGAAGAGCAAGAACAGAACCCATGTAAAGGTAGAAGCTGAAAACCAACTCCAGAAACATTTTTATTTGACACCCTCAAGTTCTCTGTGGCATGTGTGTCCTCACACAAACACATCATTTACACAAATAATAGTAATCAGGAAGAAAATACACAATAAACTCAAAAACACAATAAAGCATGCAACAGAAGATTATGGGTTGTATGGAATATATAATGAATGTAATGTAAAATGCAGGCAGTGACAAACATGGGTGAAAACGTAATAATTGAAAACACTCGTGCTTAGACTTGGGTGATGTGATTAGAACTGGTTCAGACACTGAATAATTTGTCAGTTTAACAAAATGATGAATATGGAGATACCATGTATTCTCAAACCTTCAATTATATTCTGTTGGTCACTGTCTATATGCAGGTGAGGGCAGGCACAAGATAAGGCAAAAGCCTGTGATTGGGCAGCAGAAAAGGAAGGCGGGCTGAGAATTTTAGAGATGGGACAGAGAGATGGAAAGATGGAGAAAGGAAGGAAGATTGAGGAAGAGAAAGATGATTCAGATTCAGTGTGGCTTTCAATAGGCACAGGCAGCTATGAATATCTTATGAGATATGGGTAATTACAGGACAATTTGCCTTATCTATGTGGGCAGTTTATATCAATATCAGTTGGCTCTGAGTTCATTGTGTGGATCTTTTGAGAGTTACCAGCCTTCACATGGAATGGTACACTTTTTAGTATTTCCCACAGCAATATCAAAGAAAGAATTCACATATACAGTCAAAGATAATTGGAATGGAGCTATAACTCAGTGGTAAAAAGCACTTACTCTTGCAGAAGGCCTGGCTTAAGTTTCCAGGATGCATATGGTGCTCAGAACCATCGCTAACTCAAGTTTTAGATGATCTTATGCCCTCTTCTTACCTCTGTGGACACCAGACACACACATTGTGCACATACAATCAACGTAGTCAGGTAAGTAAAGTTAAACAAATAAATCTACAATGTTTTAAATGTGCATTCAAAACATGGTTTTCCTTTTCAAAAACTAGAGAAAAACAATTTTTAATAGATAAATTTACTTCTTTAAAACATTGTAACATTATTTTACAGTAGGAAGGACTGTGTAATTGAAAGTAAATATATATAAAAGAAATATATAAATACAAAAATACACTGACAGAAATAGCCTACTTACGGACATGACACACATTGAATAATTGAATGTCCAGAAAAGAGAAATACTGGAGGAATAGAATAATTGGAGGCTACAGTAAGTAGTGAATTATTATATTTTATATCATGATAATACTCTAAAACATTGATGCTTACATATTTGTGGAAATGCACCAGTTACTCAATTTTCTTTGCTTTTCTCCTTATTTCCCACTGATTTATTTATTTACTCACTTTATATCCTGATGAAACTCACACCACACCATCTTTTTAGTCCAAACTTCACAATAATTTTTCTGGTTGAAAAAAGAATCATGTGGCATCTGCATTTTCAGCAAAGTGTTTTGCTGTTACTTTTTTGTTGCTGTGAAAAGACACCATAATTAAGACAACTTATAACATAAAGCATTTAGCTTGGAGCTTGCTTACAGTTTTAGAGGGCAGGATTATGGTCATCATGACAGGGAGCATAGCAGCAAGCAGTCAGTCATGGTGCTATAGCAGTAACTGAGAGCTTACATGAGGAGACTACAACTATTAATACCATAACATAAAGGAAATGTGGGAGGTAATGGAAAATGGGTAGGCAGTGAGTGACACATCTCTTTCAACAAGACCAGACCTCCTAATCCTTCCCAAATGGTTCTACCAACTAGGGAACAATCATGAAAAAATATGAGAGTATGAGAGGCTATCTCTTTTAAAGTCACCACAAATATTTTATATACAGTTATTTATTCAGCTTTCTGAGATCAAATGAATATAAAATAGAAACTATTCATAATGCCAATTTCATTGATTTTACACCACATAATTTCAAATATGTATTAAAACAAAGTTTTCAATTAATGAAGCAAAAGTTTTGCTTAAAATATTTAAAAATTTCTAAAGTGTTTATGAGAAAAACATGTAATGATACAGTCCTAAACAAGATTATTGTCAGAAATAAGTTGACATTGAAAATATATGTTTGCATTTTATTAGTTCTGATCAAAATACACTTTAAAGGTACTTAAAGATATCATGCAATGGGGAAAGATCAATACAGTGAGAATCTTCATTTCTCTTTTGTTCTGTTTGTAACATTGGACATTGAATACAGAGCTTCACACATGCCAGGCAAGCACTCTACCACTAATGTATATCTACAGCAATAATGAAATCCTTTTTGTAAACAGAAATATATATTAAAGTTTAGAGAATAGTTATAGTCACTCATCTACAAAGCAAGCAGAACCTCATTTAGACTAGGAAGACTGCTTTTTATTCTGCTCTTCACTATGCATTTTATAAACAGACCGTCACAATCTTAACATAATACTTATTACCCATTTTCTACTGCTCACTCCTCAGATATAATTATGGCAAGACAAAGCAGATGTAGTTGTGTTTCTATATGTATGATTATGTTCAATACAAAAATATCAAAGATAAGGTATATACATTTTGTTTATCTTTATTAACCTATCATCATGCTATATTAAATAGTTGAAGAATTTCACTACTGGATCTAAAAGAAGGTCCTTTATAATCTGATAGCCTCTACTTTACCAGCCCATCCCCAAAACTGCCCAGCTACCTTGAGCACACAGCAATAAGACAACAATCTTTTTTCTCCTACCTTACGACCCATGGCTTCTAACACTGCTTCGGAAACCCTCCTCCATTGAAGTATTCAGGCACATTTTTATCCATTATTCAGAGCCAGCTTAAATGTTATTTTCCAGAAACCTCCTTTAACCTTTTAAGTCAAGGAAAAAAAATCACTCTGTGTGCCAGTAATAGCTTATTACATCATTAGAACCCTCGCTGCATTGTGCTACCTTGTATATGTTCCTAATTAAACTGAGTAACAGAAAAAAGAACAGCTCTGTATTCAGTTTCCTTAGAACCTAGCCTAAGGTCTAGCTCATATATATGCTAATGAATATTTGTTGAATTAATTAAGGATAAACAAAGTCAAACTAGCAGACCTCTACCTGTATTTTGAATTTTGTCTGCTTTGAGGGCTGTAAAACTGGGTTGATTCAGAGAATTACTAAGAGGAAAAACATGACAATAGGAAAGATAAAACCTGCAGAAATATAATCTATTTATACACACGTATACATGTATCCATGCACCATTTACCTATGAACTTCCTACATTCTGTTTTCCTTAGCCTGTGAATATTAGTGACGTGTGTGTGTGTGTGTGTGTGTGTGTCTTTGTGTGTGTGTGTGAGAGAGAGAGAGAGAGAATGAGAGAGAGAGAGAGAGAGAGAGAGAGAGAGAGAGAGAGAGAGAGAGAGAGATCCAACAAACAATGGTTGATTCTGTTTCACTTAATCAGAATTTAGAATTTAGGTTAGGGAGTAGAGAATGCATCATGTTGACACAAGACTATTAAAAACATCAATTTTCTTGGATACTTTCTTCAATCCCCAAAAAAATTTCTGCAGAAAAATAAAGGCCAAACTCTATCATCACCCAGTGAATGTGATTGTTGGGGGGAGGGCAGTAATGGGGGGGAGGATGGGGGAAGGGAACACCCATAGAGAAGGGGAGGTGGACAGGTTAGGGGGATGTTGGCCTGGAAACCTGGAAAGGGAATAACAATCGAAATGTAAATAAGAAATACCCAAGTTAATAAAGATGAAAAAAATAACATTTCCAAGATCTCTTATGATGCCAATCCAGTTGAGTGTATACACCCATAATTTTCTGCATTCCTTAATTTGAACGGAATTCTCATAGATATTTCTGGTATATAAAATGTCTTCTACTTTAAGTAGAAATTACAATGTATTAATGAAATACATTCAAATCCATGATGAGTTGGAATTATCCAAATACAGAACTGCCTGCAAAACCAATTATATTTATCCTAAAAATGTCTTAAAATTAAAAGATTAATCAGCTTTAGGATTTAATTTGCTTATAATGACTTAGAATTGAAGAGTACTGTAAAAGTTTTTTTGGGGGGACGTGGGGGAGTTATCACTGAAAACTAAGTTCACAGTAATTCTGGGGATGAATTGCATTTCAAAATCTGTGAGCAGCTCAAGTTTGAGTTTGCATGTGAAAGACTTTCCAAAGGTTTCTCAAGAAAATACCTTTTTAATAAATCAAGTTCAACTCAGACTTTCACACCTAGGCAGACAAAAATCAAAAGGCTTCATTTTTAATTAAAAGGGTTCTGAATCTCCATACCATTATTCATTTTTATCATACTGGGTGGTCTGATTCTTAACATTAGGGACAGCCAATATAATCGTGGAAAGTCTTTGAGAATCAGAGAATCAGAAGGCACTACTTCTAAAATCAAAGCTACCATTTCTATTTTAAAGGGGGAAATGTTTATATTTGGAAAAGTAGATGATACACATTGAATAGAGAACTCTCCTGGCTAAGTGCCATTCACCATAATATACAGCCACCGTCTGTATGTTTCACCTATTGAGACTAAAATATTAAACAATCCAACAAAAAGAATATTGATCATCTACTATCTACTATTACATGTGTGAAAACAAATGGTATATCAAGATCCATCTTTTTTCTTTCTTTTTCTACATCCTGACCAAGGTTACCATCCTTCCTTTCTTTCCTCCCTGTTCTTCACCCAACCCCAATACCCTCTTCTGTTTCTCATAAGAAAATGGCAGGTACCCTGTGGATATTAACTAACTATGGTTTATCTAGTTGCAGTAAGACTAGGTATCTCACTTTTTATAGAGGATGGACAAGAAAACCTACCCAGTAGGAGGAAAGAGTTCCAAAGGCAGGCAACAGAGTCAGAGACAACCCCTGTTCCCACTGTTAGGAATCTCACATAAAGACTAAACTATACTATTAACATATATGCAGAGGTCTCAGCTTGAGACCCATGCCATGAAGGGGAGCCAATCCCTGATAGTGCCTGGAGGGCCAGAAAGCAGAGGCTGGATAGCCTAGACACCTAGGATAAAAAAATAGTTGCTAGTGATATTTTACTATACTCATACATTGATGCCTAGTCCAGTTATCAGAGAGGCGTCACCCAGCAACTGATGGATATAGATGCAGAGACACACATCCAATCATTAGGCAGAACTTACGAAATCCAAGAGAAGAGAGGAATATGGATTATAAGAGTCAGAGGAGTAAAGGACATCATATGAAAATCCACAGAAACCAAACTGGGCTTATAGGGGCTCATAAAGACTGAACTGCCAATCAAGGAGCCTTCATAGAATTGACATATGCCTTCTGCCTAGATATTTCTTTAAAGCACATAGGACAGAGTATCATCAAGTATGAAAGTCTTGAGGGAGAGATGTATATAACATATTGTGAAGCATAAAAGCATGAGTAAAGCAAAGTAATATATGAAAATGTGGTTTTAATAAGGAAATGAATAAATACATGTTAAATAACTATAAACAAGATACTTTATTTAATTTAAATTATTAACATGAGGTGATTAGAGGCAAAGATTAGATAAATAAATGATAGATAAAAGATAGATCAATAGATAATATAGTGCTAGTGTATATTCACAATAAAAATGGTACATATAATCAGAAATCATTTCCTTAGCCAAAACAGTACACAGTAACACAATGAAGAAAAGTTGTGTCAATAAATGTGCATTGCAAAAAAATTATAAATAAAATGACTGCATGTATACAACCAAATGATCTGATTCAGTAAAACAGAAAAGCAAAAATATTTCAAACCTAAATTTAGTAGAAGGAAATAGGTAACAATGAATAGACAAGAATCAAACAAAATATGGATGACTAAAAACTAAAAACTTCCAGAAACTAGACCAGCAACCAAGGAGTGTACCTGGAGGGATCCATGGCTCCAGATACATAATTATCAGAAGATAGCCTCGCCTGACAAAAATGAGAGGGGAGGCCCTTGGTTCCAGGGATGTTTGATGTCCCAGCATATGGGGAAATTGTGGGTGGGTGGGGGAGCACCCTTTTACAGGCAAATGGGGGGGGGCAAATAGGGATGGGAGGTTGGTGGAGGGGTAACCAAGACATGGTATATCATTTGAGATGTAAATGAATGGGATGATAAAAAAAACTACAAAAGATAAGGGAAGTACAGAATTGGGTTTTAGAATAGGAAATTGTGAAGGTACAACATTAAATAAAAAAACCCTGGCCCTTGAATACCATAAATAGAGAGGGAGCCCAATGTGATATATGCAGTTCTTCTGTCTTCTGTCTGCCCTAGCAAAGGCCCTTACTTTATATTGACTCAGAAGAGCACAAAAGGAAATATACAAAGGAATGAAGTTGTTCTTTCTCCAGAGTTTTATAAGGGAAGTAGTTATTTTACTGACCGCTGCTGATTCAGAACAGCTCTAAAAACTGAAAACACATTTTCTTTATGAATGTTCACATGTTGTTTTCAACATTTATAGTGGATATTTGTTTTCTAGGTTGCTTTCAATTGGTTGCCTCCAGAAATTGACTACAACACACACACACACACACACACACACACACACACACATTCACATACATTATTCTTGGTAAGGGGCATGGAAATTATATGCATACATACACACACATATGTGTGTGTGTGTGTGTGTGTGTATATAATTACTAAGTGAGTAAAAAGCATAGGAAAACTGGTATTTTCTTAAAGACTGGTTAAATTTAAACAAGCTAAGTACACAGCAGAAAAGATTAGATGCATAGTTTTAAATGCTCTCAAAACATTGACTGGGTTACAAGGTTGGGAAGTGTTAAGCACTATTTCCAGAAAAAGCTATTCTCACAGAAATTGAAACTTTAGTCTAAAAACAAGAGCAGAGATTTAAATATAAACATAAAATCAGATATGTAAAGGAAATATTTTCACCAATATTACATAAAAAAGAACACGAGTCATTGTTATGAACTGAAGTAGAGCAACACATTGAAAAATGAGATGCTATAAATCTTTGCAAGTTTTAGAAACAAACCCTTAACACTGAAAACCACAACAGAGCAAAAATGGGAAACAAGATTGAATCATCAACAAAAGTGTTTCTTAATAAAAGCAATCCTAGGGTTGGTGGATATACTGCAAGGCTCTACAGACATTTAAATTTCTAAGACAAAAAATTTTTGATCAATTCTCAAAATTTCAAAGGTAACTGATTCTATAGTTTGACATTGGATACAGGAAGAAACGCAACAATAACAAAAATAAACTAGTGCAATATCCTTCATGAAAATATATGGAAGATTACTCAACAAAATACTCTCAAACGAAATAGGTCATGTGATAATCATGAGCAGGTTACTCTGGCGAGATAAGAATGCCTCAACAAAGATTGGAAAATGAAGGTGATGCATAACCATTATGTAACAAAGGGCAAAATTACAGTAGTAGAATAAATACATATAGTCTAACCATGCAATACAGAACTGCAGAAAAAAGACACAATAACTCCCAAACATTAGCTGGGTGATGGTGCCACACCCTTAAACGCCAGCACTCCAGAGGCAAAGAGATGCGGATCTGTAAGTTCAAAGTCAACCTGATCTATAGACCAAGTTTCAGGACTTCAGGGAGAAACACTGTCTTGAAAAAAAAGTAAGCAAAAAAGCCTTAAAAGTTGCAGAATGGGGATTTTTGAGATTGCTCAATGGGTGAACGTGCTCTGCTAAGGCTGATGGACTGAGCTGAAACCCCAGGACTCACATTGCAAAAGGAGAAAGCAACTAAGAGTTGACTTTTGACTTCTCTCCACCTACAAACAAATAATGAATGTAATTTACAAGGAAAAAGGCTATAGAATGAATTCCCCTCAAATGGAAATAAAAAGGAGACATGTAAAACCATCCGCAGAAGATACCTTGATAAGTCATGTAGTTTTGTGTACTTTTATTAACAGTTAAATTATTTCAAATCAGGAAAAAGTGACATCCTGAGACTGATTCTGGCAGCAAAGGCTTTAGAACTTGGGAGGTGTGGAATCTGAATATGTAAAGACCAACGACTATGTTCCTAATCAGTCTTCATGGTAAAGTTATTTTACTTGTAGAAAACTAGGCTAAAATAAGTAGAAGCCCGTGTAGAAATGCTTTCAGATTTAGTTTGTGAGTCAGCTTCTCACTGGTGCTCAACATGAACTACAGGAAAAATATAGAACTGAGAAGGCAATATGAATGGAAGTTTCATTTTTGCATCAAGGCTATCAAGGTTTCATGTTTGTAGTCAACAAGCCCTATTGATTTTTATTAATTTTAATTATTTTTATTTTATCAAGTCTCCCTTTGTAACTCAGACAGCATAGCCTAAGCTAACCGATGACTTTCCCCTATCTGCCTGTCTTAGACAACTGGCCACATGCCCTGCTCTGTGGCGTTTAGCCTTTTGGTAAAGTGGAAGCACCATGGCATAAGCGAGTTTTTCATGTGATGACAATCAGGATTAGGTATAGAGAAAAAGATAAGAAAAAATATATCCTTCTCGAACATATCACCATTAACTGACTCCCTGGACTAAAACCTATCTTCTAATTTCTATCAATTCCAAATATAAGGCCAACCAATGAGGAACCATCAGTGGATTAACCCACTGTTGAGGTTGGAAGTCACCAACACCAAACACCTCTCCCTAGTCCCACCAACTGGAGATCAAGCCTTCAACCTGTAGCCTTTGGGAGAGACCTTCTACAAAACATAACACAGCAGAAACTGAAACACCCACAATGGCTTAGCAAAGTTAGAGCTTACACCATGGGCTGAATATTTAATTTGAGTCAAGATGAGTGCTATTCAGTGTGTGGCTCTACATGTGCATAAGAAAAACAATTTGATATTAGAATTCCAATGTAAGTCAATGATCAACTCTTGAAGTGCTTTTGCGTAGAAGATAAGTTCAGAAATAGATAAATTGTTGGGAGAAAATGGGCCATTAACCAAAACTTCATCCTAATATTCAAAGCATAAATTATGATTCATTTAAAATGTTGCATTTAAAACACAAAAACACATTCATTTGAATTTTCAATATGTGACTACATTGTGACATTCTGACATGATTAGGGACAAAAATGTTGGAATTAAAATATTAAGTAGTAAAGTCTAGCAGAATAGGACAATAATAGTCATTAAAAAGCCAGACATCATTTTAACAGCAGCAGTTCTTTGCTTACAACCTACTACTGTATACAGGATAGATAGCACAATTTACCTGTTTCATTATCAACCCTATTAAATGTTGTCTTTGAAGGACCAAGATGTTTGCCTAAGCACATGCAAAGTTATCTCTTTGTCACTATTGGGAAGTGGTAGAGTAGGTTGAGTCTAACTCAAAGGTCACACTTGTTATTTAGGGTAAGACTGACAAATAGAAAATCTAAATCAACATATTTACAAAATCCCACGTGGGTGCTGAATGTGGCAAATCAAGAATTAAATGGTAGGTTTAGAAAATTAGTGGTATTACACCAAGGAAGTGGGCCTAGTGTACAATTTACAAGGAAATAACACAGGGCAGCAATTAAGGGGAAGGAAGTTGTTTGGTACATTTAGGATCAGCTGGATGAGGCTAGCAGATGGTGATGGGAGAAATGAGCATGAAGAGAAGATATTCAGAGGCAAGCTCAGGAAACAATGAAGCTCTGGGGTCAAAGCTAAAACCTGTTCAGACCTTGATCTGCCCTAAAGTTGCTTCAAAACTTTGCACAGTGATCAGGATAGTATGATTTAAGGAAGATTTCATATCATTTTAAGCCTAACTCTGATATATTATCTTTTAAATAACAATGCCTTAAATTTACCACATTATCATACAGAATGTTATGTCATATTTTGGCATCCCATTCTCTTCACTAAACTTTAATTTTCATTTTTTATACCACTGTCATACCTATATTTAAAAGCAATCTGTTATTCTGATTATGTAAGTAGATATAAACAGTACAGGCTTCTTGTAAAAATTAATCATGGCATTTTTTAAAAGTAAAAATCATCCAAAAATCACAGTGTAGATTCATTAATCATTAGTATAAATATTTAAAGTTATTTCTAGTCATACATTTGAACAGGTTAATTGTTAATTGTCATTTCATTTATTTTGGTTATTGTTTGCTTATGGTGTATCTGTCTTGTGAAACACAGTAAATATTTCAATTCTTGGTAAAAATAGAAACTTTTGAATTACTATAGAAGTTGTATATTGTACTGTGTTTCTCTGACAATCCTTTATTCAAGAAATATAAGGAAATTAAGGGAGGTAGGAGGGGAGTCCTCTATGTATTGTTCTGGTATGTAAATGATTACAATGATCCATGATAATTAGAAATTCAATTAAAGGGTCAATTTACCACATAATCACAATTAATGAGTGAGTTGTAAAAGACACACCATGGCAAGTGAACAATTTATTTCCATACAAAATGTCTACTGTGCTTTCCATGACACATGATAATGAAATAGTCCATGTTAAAGATGCTCTAGGACAGTGGAGATGCTTCAATGATTAAGGCTGTTTAGAATGCATGGATGAGAAGATGGGAGTTAGAGTTCAGGTCTGAACACACCCATATCCTCCTGTAACCCCAGGATTGCATCATTCTAAGTACTTCTCTTCATACACACTCTTGGGGCTCATTAAAGGAGTTTCTATTTGCAGCAGATACCATTATACAAAGCTACAGTGAGTCAGATAAGAGAATGTAATGTTGGGTGCCCACCCCAACTGATACATCTACAACACAGTTCCAACACCTTAGGCTCTGGTAATATCACAAAGAATAGTCAGGAAGATTACAATAGTCAGAAGATAAGAACATGATGTAATTGCAAGATAGTGTCTTCTATACATGACATGGAAGTGGAGCCCAGGAAATCTCACAATATGCATGCCATGAACAACACCCCCCCCCAAATGATATTACCAATTGTCACAGAAAAATATATGAGGAATTCTCACAATGCTTGACCTCTAGAAAAAGACATACAGAAAATTAATTGCTGGGAAAAGGAGAATCAGTCTTATCAGGGGATAAAACTTGAAAAATTAGCCAAGGCCAAGAGATCAGCCTTAAACACATAGGAGTAACACTAAGTAATTCAGCAGGTTGTATTTATGAGTGTGTCTGCGTGTGTGTGTGTGTGTGTGTGTGTATGTGTGTGTGTGTGTGTGTAAATTATAAGTAAAGAATAAGACAGCATGAATTTGAGGAATAAGGTATCTAGAGGGAGGAGAGGAAAGAAGAAATGTAAATAAAATTGTATGTGAAAATAATTGTAATTTTTGGAGTCTATCTCCAGTCCTAATATTTGATTCTTTATGTATCCAAATCCAGTTTTCTTGAGCTTGCCTGCAGCAGTAATGTAATCCTGGTCAATAATAAACAAAAGCTGACTAAAAATATATGGTGATATACAAGTGTCCAGGTCATTCGATTCCGGTGGTCTTCTGGTGGAGTCCCTATCCCCAAGGTCCCTTAATCCTCGTTCCAACTGTTCCAAAAGATTACCCGAGTTCAATCTAACATGTGGGTGATAGTCTCTGCATCTCTTTCCATTGATCTCTTTCCATTGGCTATTAGGTGGAGCCTCTCAGAGGACAGCTATGCTAAGCAAGCATAACAGAGTATCATTAGGAGTGTCAGGGATTGGTTCTTGTCCGTGGGATGGATCTCAAAATATGAGAGTCACTGTCCCTGTAATTCTTCAGCCAGGACAAATATGGAGTCAAAGATTTGGTGGGTGGGTTAGTGTTCTTACCCCTCCACTGATGCTCCTTCCTGCTGCAGGAGGTGGCCACTTCAGTTCCATATCCCAACCTGTTAGGAGTCTCAGCAAGAGTCACCATCATAGACTCCCTGGGACTTCCCTGATGCTCTGGTCTCCAACACATTCTAGAGATGCCCTCCCACCCAATTTCTGTTCACTCTCCTAATCTTCTCCCCTTAGCACTGCCTATACCTGAGCCCCTCCTGTTCCCCTCATCATACTCTCTCCCAGCCAATTCCCTTGCTTTATCTACATCCAATGACAATTTCATTTCCCTTTCTGAGTGAGATGCAAACATGCTCCTTTGAGCCCTACTTATTATTCAGCTTCTTTGGGTCTGAAGATTGTACAATCAGTGTCCTGTACTTTACGGCTAATATCCACTTATACATGAGTACATACATGGATTAATCCTTTTAGGTCTGAATTAGTTCACTTGGGATATTTCCTAGTTCCATCCATTTGCCTGCAAATTACATGATGTTCTTATTTTTAATAGCGGAGTAGAATTCCATTGTGTAAATAAATCACATTTTCTTTATCCATTTTTCAGTTGAGAGATATATGGGTTGTTTCCAGTTTTGGGCTATTATGAAGGAAGCTGCTATGGATATTGTTGTATAAGTGGCTTTGTGTTTTGGTGAAGTATCATTTGGGTATATGCCCAGGAGGGATAAAGCTGGTTGTAGAGATGAAACTACTCCCAATTTTCTGAGAAACTACCAAATAGATGATCAGAAGTTGAACAAGTTTGCACTCCCTCCAGCAATGGAGGAAATTTCCCCATAGTCTACATCCTCCCTAAATTGTACTGTTGCTTGAGGTTTTGATCTTAGCCATTCTGATTGGTATATGGTTGATTTTCCAAGTCTTTTTGATTTGCATTTCCTGGGTGACAAAGGACATTGAACATTTTTAAGTGCTTTGGACCTTTCAAGGTTCCTGTGTTGAGGATTCTCTGTTTAGCTCTGAACCTCAATTTTTAATTGGGTTATTTTGTTTGTCAGTATCTAAGTTCTTAAGTTCTTTATATTTTGGATATTAGCGCTCTATCAGATGTAGGTTTGTTAAAGATCTTTTCCCAATTTGAGGACTGCTATATTGTCCCATTGACAGTGTCCTTTACCTTAAAGAAACTCTTCAGTTTCATGAGCTCTCATTTTATAGTGGATCTTCATGCCTAAACTATTGATGTTCTATTCACAAAGTTTTCTCCTGTACCAATGAATTCAAGGCTATCCCTCACTTTATCTTCTATTAGACTCATAGTATCCTGTTTTAAGTTGAGGTCTTTGATCCTGTTTGACTTGACTTTTGTGCAGTGATATATATGAGCCTATTTATATTTTTTTACCTGTCGGCATCCAGTTACACAAACATCATTTGTTGAAGATGCTTTCTTCTTTTTCATTGTGTGGAAGAGAAAAGCTTAAGCGTAGAACATACAATAGAAGAAATTGATTCCTTAGACAATAAATTTCAAAACATAAAAAGTCCATGACTGAAAATATCTAGAAAATTTGGGACACTATGAAAAAACAAAGCTAAGAATAAAAGAAATAGAAGGAGAAAATTCACATCTCAGAGATGCCTATACCCACATAAGAAGCTTACAGAACACTAAATAGATAGGATCAGAAAAGAAAATCCTTCCCCCAAATAATAATCATAACCCTAAATCTACAGAATAAAGAAACAATATAAAAATCTTAAAGGGAAAAAGGACAAGCAACATATGAAGACAGACATCAGAATTACACCTTTCTTCTCAACACGGACTCTAAAAGCTAGAAGGGATTGGTCAGACAGATGTCTTAAAGAACCTAAGAGACCACAGACATCAGCCCGGACTACAATACCCAGAAAAATTTTCAATTACCATAGATGGAGAAAACAATATATTCCATGTCAAACTAAATTTCCACTAATCCAGCACTATAGAGGACACTAGAAGAGAAAATTCAAATGAATGAGACTAACTACGTATAAGAAAACATAGTTAATAAATAATTTCACACCTGCAAAGCCAAAAAAATACACACATGCACACACATACACACACATACACACACATGCGCGCGCACACACACACACACACACACACACACACACACACACACAATCATTGACTACCAATATCAAAATAAACAGAAATCAACAATAGTTGGTCATTAATATCTCTCAAAGTCAATGCAATAAATTACCCCAATAAAATGACTCAGGATAGCAGAATGGATGCAAAATAATATCTATTTTTCTACTGTATATGAGAAACATATTTCAGTAATAAAGATACCTATTACCTCAGACAATAGTTCTAGAATAAAAATTTTCCAAGCAAACGATCTAAGGAGCAAGCTGGAGTAGCCATTCCAAAATGTAATAAAATAGTCTCCTAACCAAAGGTAATCAAATGAGATAGGGAAGCTTACTTCATACTCTTCAAAGGATAAATTCACCAATGAGGACATCCTAATTCTGAACATATATTCCAGAAAAACAAAAGTACCCTCTGCTCAAAAAAAAAATAGTAAAATTAAATCACACATCAGTCCTAACAGTCTGTATAAAACTCTCTAAGAACTAATGCACATGAAGAAAAGTCCCTTGCATATGTATAAAACATCTGAGCGACATTTTAAGCAACAGTACAGGTGGCTTACAAAGGTATCTTAAAACCTGCCCCTATCAGAGGTCAATGCTAGAAGCAAACCACCACAATGAAAACAGGACCCCCTTGGGGGAATTAGAGGAAGGATTGAAAGAATTGAAGGAACTTGCAGCCCCATAAAAACAACAATGCCAACAAACCAGAGCTTCCAGTGACTAAACCACTAACGAAAGACTATACATGGACTGACCCAGAGCTCCAGCTGCATGTGTAGCAGAGAATAGCCTTGTTGGGGCACCAGTGGAAGGGGAAGCCCTCGGTCCTGCCAAGGTTGGACCCCCAGTGCAGGGAATATGGGAGATGTATGGGGAATACCCGTATGAGGGAGGGGGAGGAGGAGGAGAGGGGATAGGGGCTTATTGACAGGAAACCGGGAAGGGGAATAACATTTGAAATGTAAGTAAAGAAATATATCTAATAAAAATTTTTAAAAAACCTGCCACTATCAACATTAATAAATATCATGAATGAGGTACTTTGAAAGAAATTATTTCACTAGATAAAACTCTAGGCTAACCCATCTCTTAATTTCAGTAATACTCTGTTAATAATTATATTTTCATGGTGTTATATTTATGGATACAAATGCAGTGCAGGAATGGAGACATTTTTAAGTAAATTTGTCAAATTCCACCCAAATATTAACTCTGTACAGTTAGCAAATTTAATTTAAATGTAAAATTTTCAACTGCGTATTGAAGCAATGTTTCATTATTAACAAGACACCTAACGGTTAACTTTTCTTGGATATGAAAAGATTTTTAATACAATAAGATGACACTAGAAGTTTTATCTAAAAATAAAGTGTGTGTCTATAAAATGCATTCATCAGTTATTTGTCCCCTCTCTTTCATCATTTAATTGCCTGATTCTTCCATAAATATGCTAAAAGGGAACAGAATGGATTAGTTGAGCTCAATTTACTTCGCTGGACAAGATCTGAGCAATTAAGGAGATCAATCCTATTTATAATACTTCTGATTCCAGCATTTCCCAGGTTAGACTGCCTTTCTCTCTTTTTTTTATTCTGAATATAACAGTGCCACATATCACATTGCTAATTAGGAAACTTTCTTTTTCATTATCCTAGCTGTTAATTTATCTCTCATTGTCCTATCACCGAACAAAGTAGAGTACTTAAAAACAGCTTTAAAGTTAAAGAAATTAAGGCTATGCCCTGTGTTAACTGTAATGTACCGAACTGTCTTGGCAGCCATTGTATTGTGACAGACAGAAGCTAACTCAAAGCACATCTGTGATGAACTCTTCTCAACTTCTGCACATCAAGTAAAATGGCTAGTGGTTCCATATGTTGTTTATTCTGAGATATGAAGGATATTTTATATTAAACATCTGCCTGCATATTACTTCCATAACCACATTCATCTGAGAAAAAAAAAGTCACAGACTTCACTGAGAGCATCTCATGACCTTTAAATATATTCTGTAATAACACTTGCTTTAGATTGACAATGAGCCAAGCTCAGCTTTGATATAATTTTCAGAAGGCTTTTGCTGTCAGAATTCATGATATAGTTCATCTCTCTGCCAAGATTGATAGTGGATGGTAGCCAATAAGACCAATAAGAAACCTGAGCTTTGCTTTTCTCTTTTTTGATTTTTAATTATTTTAGTTGGGAAAAAAAACCTTCAAATTTCCCCTTGATATGGAGTTACTTTTCAACCTCTTTTTCATACCTAAGACTTTTTATTTTAGCCTCAATATAGTCTTCAAAGAAACCCTGAAAATGTTTTCTGTAAACATTTCTTTCTGAAAATTCAGTGATTTTAACTTGAATGCACCTGGCACTCTCTGGTTATTGCTTATACTGTCTGTTACCTTCTGAAACCAAAGGAGGACACTACACCCCTGCACATAGAATGCAGCCATCTCCTTCCTGAAACTTTTCTGTTAAACCCCTACACACAGTGATAGCAGCTCAGGATGCTTGCCCTTTACCTATCCCAGCAACAGAGTCACTTAAATTGCTCTTTTGGGAATCAGTGCTATTACTGTTACACTTTCATTCCTGTGCTTGACATCACTACATAAGCTTATTATTTCGTGGATAGCCATCCCTATTTTTTCATTCATACACTATCCAATCTTTTTGTTCATTCTAATCAGACATCAGAACACATTATCAATTTAAAGTTATCTTTTAGCTTTAATTTTTATCTCACAACTATGTGATAGATGATTGGTCAAATTGTTTTTGTTTAAATAGTGATAATTTCAGGACTGGGAAGATGGGTCAGCAAATAAAAGTGTTTGCTTTCGTGAGTACACGAGTTTAAAATCAACTGATATAAAGGGTGAGCTTCTGGTTCATTGAGAGAAATTTATTCAAGATTGTAAGGCAGAAAGTAACAGAAGACACCCTACATCCCACTCTTGCCTCTGCATGTTTGGACATGAGTGTGTACTCCTCTTTACATATTCATGCACTGTGTATATGCACAAAACACACACATACGCACACACACACGCACACACACACACACACACACGTGCATGCACACACATAGTTCTCAAAGCTAACTAGTGCACTTTTTATTAATTTTATCTTCAATAGTGTACATGTGTGTATGTGGTTTTGTATGAGTATATCTTAGAAGTGTATGTGTATCTGTGGAAGACAGAAGAGGGCATTGGATCTTCTAGACTTAAAATTACAGGTGGCTGTGAACAATGAGGTGTAGGTATTGAGCACTGAACTCAGGTCTACTGGAAGAGCAGCAGATGGCCTTAACTATTTGATCATTCTCTGAAAGTACTATTCAATCCATTCTTATTAAATTAAAATGACCAATTGAGATAGATAGTTTTGAGGCCATGTGTATTGGTCAGTATTCTCTAGAGTCACAGAGAATGAATCTAAATCTAGATATATTTATATCTATCGTGTGTGTGTGTGTGTGTGTGTGTGTGTGTGTGTTTGTACTTTATTAGAATGACTTACAGACCGTCCAACTAACTCTATAACAGTCATTTGTGAATGAGAAACCCAAGAGTATAGAACTTTCTTATTCCCATATGGCTACTGGTTCAGCTGGTTTTCTGTATACATTAGAATCCTGGAGAAGTAGGCTCCAAAGATGTGCTAGCAAAGTGAATGTAAATAAGAATGAACCCTTCATTTTTCCATTGTCTTTATGTAGTCCTCCAGCAGAAGGTATGGCCCAGATTAAAGGTGTGCCTCTAGATCTGGAGCAAAAGATTGTGCCTTCTAATCTCATGATCTGAGTTATAGTTATGTTCCCTCCATTTATAGATTGTAGATATAGTCAAATCGACAACCATGAATAGCCATCACCCATGTTTACATGAGTTGGGAGGAGAGTAACATGTGTACAGTTATAATGATAATTGTCAAGAAACCTTCTGAGTTTTCTGGAAAGACAGGATAGCATTGCCAGGTCCAGCAATTAGTCTAATTAAACTTCTAGTCTAATTCTTTGATTATATCACAAAAACGATCTATCTCAGATGGCAAAGAGCAAATGAGAGTCAAAGAAGAACTGAAGAGGAATGCACTTGTCTGGAACCATAGGAATGATGATAGTGTGTAGCAGAGCTTTGGTTATCTGCTCTTGGCATCCTCCAGAGCATTCTGAATTCATTAATGAAACACACAACACACACACACACACACACACACACACACACACACACAGTTAATTTTTATGCATTGGTTAGCTCAGAGGCTGGGCAGTTCTAATTCTTCCCCCTGCTAGCAAATACTCCCCTTCAGCAATTCTGAGTTAACATCTTTAAAGATCTATATTTCATCTCTGCTACCCTAAACACAATTGGGCCATGTGGTCACTTTCCCAGATACTCAAGCTTTCAGTTCTGCAAGTTTTTACATCTGGCCTTTATTTTATTTTATTTTTATTGGATATATTTTATTTACATTTCAAATATTATTCTGTTTCCCTGTTTCCT